>NC_040020.1:34164281-34343759 GCF_000972845.2 Larimichthys crocea
GACAAATGTGTCATAATTATGTTCACACGTGGAACAGGTTTTTTTTAAAGATATTTTTTTGCATTTTTTTGCTTTTATTAAACAGGACAGCTGAAGCTAGACAAACCCAGGACACTGCATCAAAGATTGAACCTTTTGTACATGGGACTCACACTGAGCTACCACAGCAGCTCTATGGAACAGGTTTTTTAATATTTACACAGATAATGTCATTATATTATTTATCTATTCAAAGTTTAATAACCCCCAGTGGAACAGTGTGTTTGCAGTCTTTTCAAAAAACAAGCTTTAAAAATGTAAACAAGACTTCGGGTCTACAACATTGGTCGTGTCTCTGTGAGACAGCTAAACTGTCAACACACAGTATGTAGTTATTAAATAGTTAATAACTTCTTGATCCTAAATGAATAAAAAAAAAGGACCAAAGGTGTAGATAATTAAATTTAATTATATATTAGAACTAATCTTATTCAGTACATCTATGCTGCCAGGAAGTCTTTTAATAATGTATCTGTTAATTATTCTGACGAGCCGGCTCATGCACTGAGGCAAAGATTAATACAAAGAAGAAGAGTGATAATAGCTGCAAGATACAGCAAAGAGTAATTAGCCTCGTTCAAAATTAGAGCAAGACATGGTTACACTTGGAGAAGTATCCAGAGATGAGCCAGCAAAAGACACAGAGATCTCACAAGGTGCTCTTACCCTGAGGGTCCACGTCTTTAGCAATCTTCAGAGCATCAGAGTTGGCCAGGTCAGTGTTGGCTGGAGTGACAGCCAGGATCAAACAGCTGTCCTTGGTGATGAACTGCATCAGCATGTCCCTGATCTGGTGCTCGATGTCATGGGGCTGGTCTCCCACGGCCACTTTGGTCATCCCGGGCAGGTCGATCAGGGTCAGGTTCAGCACTGAGAGAGGAAAGAAGGAAGAAAGAAATAAGTCAGACAGAGGCTGAAAACATGAAGCTAGAATGCTGAGTTTGTATGTGTGTGTGTGTGTGTGTGTGTGTGTGTGTGTGTGTGTGTGTGTTACCATGAGGGGAATAGACACGGAGGTTGATGGGGATGGGGGAGATTCCCTTGTTGGACCCGGTGAGCCGGTCAGTCTCTGCTTCAATCTCCAGACGGACTTCATCAAAGTCCACAAACTTGCGTCCCTTACAGTGCAGGAACTCTGCATACTCTACAAGGAGACAATCAGAGAATTAAACCAAAGAGAGAAGGGACGGTGAATGAAGAGACTATTATATATGTTCCCATTAGGGCACGTCATCCATCAATTTGGTTTTATAATTGCTAGGCTGATGACTACACTCTACCCTACTCTGTTCGGCCCTTTTATTTGGTTTTCAGCCCAGAACGAGTCTGTTTTCAACATCCTCCACCACCTCAGCTTATATTAACCCTCAGTTTCTTTGGGCAGGCCTGCTACCTGTATTTTGTTTTTAGAATTTTAGAGCACGAACCCCAATTCATGTCAAACAACTTGCCTGCTTTATTGTTAACCAGCTGGAGGATGAGAGGACGACGGGTGACGATGCCAGATCCTCTGGGCAAAAAGTCCCTGAGAGAGTGACAGAGATAAAAATTTAATAAACACACATGCAAAAACACAACTCACAAGGACGACGAGGATGTCATATTAAATGCCAAAATGAGAAGAAAGTGAAATTGAAAGTGCTCTCTCTCTCTTTCTCATTAATTCCATATTAATTATTCAGCAGTGTAATTTGTTTCTCAGTAAACAAATATGCACATCAGCATTTTGTCTTTAAACATGCTGATGTCAAAACACTGAATATGTGTCAGCTTCTCCCAAAATAAGTACAAGCTCTTAAATGAATCCCTCGTGCCTACGCATGTAGACGTGTGCATAATTGATGCAAGACAAAGATTGACTTACAACCCAGTTCATTATAAATACTGCAAAGAGGAAAGTAACATGTCTCCCTGTTTCCCTGTCTCATTACACACGAGTTCATCAGAATGGAAACTCCTGTTCAATAGAATTGTGATCATGTCCAGGTCACTGACTGCATGTGTCTCCAGGCTATGAATATATGTCCGTCTGTGTCTGTGTCTGTCTGGTCAGTAGCAAGGACTGAGCTGACTTTCAGGGTAAGGTAAGCATACACCACTGGAACACATACATACACCCTGTGTCGGTTGTCCTGTTGCTGACAGAGCAGTCAGGATGTTGCACAACAGTGAATCCCATCCTCTGTCCTCATCTCTTCCTGTCACTTATGAAAACATGACGTGAAGACTATCATCGCCTACAAGGCAGTTAATTATTTAAACCACTGAAGCATTTATCCAGTCGACATCCCTCCCAAACATTTGCTGATCACAGATCCTCAATTGTTTTGGTGTTTTACATTATTGCAGATTGAATGCTGTCAGTCAGACGTTAGTTTAAACTCTGGTAACGTGATGGGTTATTTTTTCACTTCACTTTACAGTCTAACAAACAACCGGTCGATCAATTAATTGATGTAAATCTGTGAAATTTTGATTAATTGTTGTCATTTATTAAATATTTTCTGGTTTCAGCTTGTTGAATGAGAGAATTTGGTGGTTTTCTCTGTTCTGTGAGACAAAACTAGACATCTGAAGGTGATGGACATTTCTCACAGGGTTTTTGTTTTATATACTAAATAATTGACAGATTAGTTAAAAAAGACAAATAGTAAAAAAAGATCAATGACAAAAATAATCCTGAATTTTCTGGCTTTTCACTGGAATGAGTGACTTGTTGCCACCACTCGCAGCAGTTTGCATATATGCAGCGATTTCCCCCTCGAAACATTTTAGATTGTTACTCTTGAAATGGAAACTTTCACAAATAAAGGCATCAGAAAACACAAAAATGTGCGATTGGTTTGGGAACTACTGCTTTATATGATTGAGTGATTGTTCAGTAATTAAAATAAGTGTTAGCTACAGCCCTGCCAGACTACTACTCCAAACGGCTAACAAAGAATGAATAGAAGATCTCACAGGCCAGCGTTACATCTCTGTGTGTCAGTAGGCTAATTAACAAACATGAAAACAGCTAAGTAGCCTTCTGTGGGTATCTGGTACCCAGTGTGTCATATACACATGACAGTGCAGCTGGTGACATCACTGATGACCCCAGCACAAACACATCAATGCCCCTACTGTCTCCCACAGCCACTGCTTGGGACTCAGAGACAAAAGGCAACAGGAAAAAAAGGAGACATGGCTGCCTAATCAACATTCCCTATCTCGTGGACAACAAGTGAAATCATTCTGACGTATGGAAGAGTTTTCTGGGCACCTTCACTTATAAGATAAAAAAAAAAAAACACAAAGCTGCTACAGATATCTTCAGTAGATTCAGGCCTCTACGGCAGCAACACAGCCATGTCTTCTTCTCCTTTCTCCTTTCCTCATGAATAGATTTCTTCCTGATGCTTTTTTTCAAGCTGCAAAGCGAGCAGAATGATCCTGAACATGTGGCATCAATGTTAACAGTTGGTTTGCGGATATTTGTCATCAAGCAGGGCCCACAACTGCTCATTCAAATTCCTTCAAACTCATTCATCGACCTCACAAAGAATGAGAAGCTGGGAGCACAGACTCAAGACAGTTTCACTTGTACTATCTCAGATTATTCATTTATCTGACAATGACCTCATCCACCTCTCTATGAAGGTAAACATTGACCTGAACTGGCTAATATGAGGCCTATAAAGATGTATTTACAACTAAGCAATGTCAAGGAGAAACAGCCTCTGTAAATGTTTGACAGAAAGGGCCTGATAGTGTTCATGATCCTGCTAAGTGAGTTTTTTTTTTTTTAAGGATGTGGAAATTTAGACTTTTATAGCAGCAAAAGTCACTTTTTGTCTCTAACATAACAGCTGTTTGCTTGCGTAAAATGCGCACTGGTGGATGGTGAATAGCTCAGCTCCAAAATGGAAAGAATCCGTTGGAGAGAAAAAAAAAAACGTTACAAACTGGGAGGCACCGACAAGAGAGCGCGTAACCAAGTGCTTAGTTGGCGACTTTTACGCAAAAGCTCTGCGTAATTTGTATTTAACAGAACAGAAACAGTCACAAACTTAAGTCAACAAATGAAATACAAAAACAGTGTCAGAAGAATCTAAAGACTACATATAATCGGTACAACCTCCCGACGAAATTCTCCAACACCGAGCTCTTCCCTGCGCTCTGGCCGCCGACGACCGCTATCTGAGGCAGGTCCAAGTTGCAGGTCTGTCCGATGGAGCTGAATGCGTCCTGGAGCTTGTTGATGAGCGGAATGAGGTCTTCCATTCCCCGGTTTCCCATCGCGGCACCTCGGTTAGCCCAGTGGGCTCTTTCCTGCTCTCCTGCCCGGTCAAATAAGAAACCAACGGGTCGCTCTTCCAGCAAAAACCAAAAGTTCCCAGATGGCACCGCAGTCTGTCCGCAGAGTGTCTGTGAGTTTATTTCATTAAAACACAAAGTAGTTTAGAGTCAAGAGTCCCGACTGCGGTTTAGAATACTGGCGGTGTTATTATCTGGATGATTGCATGATAAAAAAGTAGCCACATTACACCGAAAACTTCTGTCATCATCCGGTCAGGAGACACCCAGCCTCCGCCGGAGATCGTGACTCCGCCTCAAGCGGCGCTTTCCGTCCGTCATTGGTCAAAAGGGAAGTCTGTCAGCGTACACATGACATGTCATCGTTTCTACAATACCGTCTGTGGTTTTGCACTTTGAAATAGGAGGACTGAGAAGACTGGAAAACAAATGTAGTTCATCTTCATCAGGTTTATACCTGCAAATAAATAAATTCACCCACAGTGGTTAGGGCATCTTATTTTATATAAATATTATATTACACCACTAGAAGTATCACACCTCCCTGTTTCTCACATGACATTTCATAAAATAATAAAACAGGACTTGAATCAGATAAAGTTTACTCTTTGCTCTCTTGTAAACAAATATTTTATCTTTGCTTTTAGTGACATTCATCTGAATAAATAATCAAACAGTTACAAATAATAGATTTTCACTGCACAAGAAAATAACATGTACTGTTGTTGCTACAACTGTCTGCAACTGTACACCATCTTCCAACCTCACTAATAACCTGTAACACAAACTGTTTCTAGCCATGGTGCCTCATGATGGAGCCACAAACATAACATGATCTTTAAATCAACCACCATGAACTTGCAGGCAGACACTGACACCCCGCCTGTGTGTCTATATCTGGACTTATCATGTAGCAGCTACCAGAGTTTAACAGATAAAAATGATGCCTGACATTCACAAACAAATCTATCAGCTTCACAAGCTGTGTCTCGTTTACCTCACAGAATTTCAGTGATATAATGACCCATGAAAAATAACTACTGTCTGAAAACATTAGTCAGGTGTCTGCATCAACACTGGAACAAGTTTTGAGTGCTGTAATCATTCCTCCTGTTCACTCTAGCGGTCAAAAGATGCTTTTCAAATGTTCTCTCATTGTAAGTGAGAGGGGGTGCAGCATCCACAGTCCATGTTTGGTGCAATAACGTATTAAGAGGTTTATCTGAAACTTAATATAAGACACATAAAATGATTTTCTTCCAAAGTTTCAGTCCCTTTAGTATAAAATTCCTTATATTGGCTTCAGTCAAGGTGAAGAGACATACTCTGTTTCTCTCTGTAGGGGGAGGAGAGAGAGAGAGAGAGACTGATCACCAGTTCAACCAGAAGAGGGTGCTGCAAAGCAACATAAAGTCATGAAGAAAAAGTGTCGTCTCTCACACATAAGGTGTACTGTGTTTATTATAAATATCCTGCATACAGGCTGTTCATCACTCATGACCTTTAATAGAACATGTCATGATGAACAGAAAGCGGTAAAATAAGAGTAGCAACCACAAAAGGTTTTATAATATCAGAAGTTAATAAAAAATTATAATTTTGTGCCTGTGAAATGTAAGATAGACTCAGTGTGTTCTCATTTACTAGAATGCAGCAGTTAGTATGAAATCAGATTATTACTTGGTTCAGGACTAAGAGTGTGACTGAAGCTCACTGCGTTATACAATAAGTAAAACCTATTGCCAATAGTAGATAGCTCCAGAATATGAAAATAGGATTATATGATGGCTATTTTACTGTTAACCCTAACATGTACATGTCTTCTATTATTCCTGTTAAGCATCAGAGCACTCTGCTTTAATATTATCTTTCATAAATCTGATTTTTTAAATCTAATGTGCTCTCTCCCCTTTCTGTCATGTGCATCCCCCATTGCAATGGTTTTGTATCCCTCTAGAGGGATCCAACTGCCAGTAATAATTTCTGCAGTGATTGCCTTTCACATATTACTGAGAATAATTTACTTTCACACACATATATATCACATTAATATCTACCCAGCCATAATAGATTCTAATTTGCTAATTGGTAAACTCTGCATAGTGCCAAATTATCCATCCAGAGTCCATCACCAAAAATGTTGATAAATTAGTCTACTTTTCTATATTTTAAGTGAAACAGTATATACATAGGAATATGCAAATCCACTAAAACTGCACAGTTAACGTCAGCAGGTCAAACTCCGCCTATCTCATGGTTTCTCAGGCACTATGACTGTAGAATAGAGATGCTGCTCTGGTGCTGGACGATGGGTGGCACCCTGAGTCCTACTGACAGAGGAGTAGTCACAGGCCGAAGAACCATTTTTATTCATGTCAGGAAGTGCGATCCCATCTGTCCAGACACTGACAGAGTCCTTCTGGAAATTGACAGTGGCATAGTGGAGTTGATTTGAGGGAGGTTTGACGTTGGCACAAATATATGGCACCACATCTCCTAAGCCCGCCTGCTGGTTCTGCATCTGTATCTCTTCATCGGCGTGATCTGCATGATTTCCCTGCAGAGGGAGAAGGAAAGCAGTGTGATAGATGCAGCTGTTGTTCTTATATGCAAACTTATAAATGCACACAAACACACCTCTCTGTTCTGTCCTGCATTTGTACTCTGCTCTGATGACACCCCTGCAGCACAGCACTCTGAAAAAAGAAACATTTGAATAGACTGAAACAAAATATTTTTTTAATCTGGCTGCATTCAAAGTTGTGCAACAAAAGCTATTCATTTTTATTTGCCTCCTTAATTAATTTAGCATTAAAATATGTTTCATGAGTACATTTATTAATGACTTTTATTTATTAACATTATTCATTTCAGAAATTTACTTTGAGTGTAGACTTTGGTCAATCAAAGGAGAAGACTACAGGTGGAATGCTTCTAAAATCACAAATATTTAACAAAAAATATATGCACGTGTGTGTATTTATGTGATTTCACATGTTTTGTCAAATTTCGATCCCTCACCTTTTATCCTGGGAAATTTGTATCTGACCAGCACAAGTACACCCACGAGTATCAGCAGCAATATCAGGAAGACCATTCCGACAATGAGATCTGGATCCAAGAGAAAACTGTCAGCAGAGGTTCATTGTGCTCAGCATAGAGACGAGGTACTGTCAGTGTGTGCGTGTGGAGTATAAGAGAGAGAGTGTTTGTGTATTTAGGAAGCTATGAAAAGCACCTGTTCTAGGGTGATCTGGAATATCCTGATCACCTGGTTCTGGTTCTTTTTCACCTGTGTGATGAAGAAACCAGAATGTTAGTGGTGGAGCAAAAGGCATAAGTGAAACTATTGCGTCCAAAAAACATAAATGGTTTCAATGCAGGAAGCTTCTCTGACTCTTTTTTCACCTTCTCTTTCATCACTGTCATTATAATACTATCTCTTGTCATTTGAATTCAGATAGTCGATAAAAAAACATATTCTAGCAACAAAATCTTGATTCCCGGCCTACAGATTATGTATTCACAGAGATTGTTTAAACCCTCACTTCAGTGAAGCCAATAAGGCAGAATTTACTGAAAATATCAAAAGTAAAAATACTTCCTATGTATGTATGGCTCCTGTTATTGTAATTTTCAATACAATTATTTATGTATGATTTTATTTTTATTGTAAAGTTCCAATTATTATTAAGAGCCATTCAAGTTAGTTATAGTCTGTAATAACTTTTCTATATAGTAGTTTTAAAATGAGTGGCTGAATCCTTTATCTCCCACCCTGTATTGGCTGCACTGTCAACAGATACACCAGCTCCCATTCGGCTCAAGGAGTGTTGGCTGCAGTATTAAACCGCACTTGCAGTTACCATGGTAACCACGGGTGTCACAATATCAACCTGGACTGAAATCTGAAAGGATCGCAGCTTTAATGTTGCAGCTTGTAGTTTTCACGTATAACCCTACATAAAAAAAATCTTCTCTTGTCATGTAATTGTCACACACCAGTCTCCTTTGGTAGGTAATAGTGACACTATTGTTCCAGTGTACTCATCCCGTCCTGGCCAGCACATGTCAACCTTGCCAAGAGGCTGACTAGAGCGGTGGATACATGGGACCTCGACAACAACTCTTGTATTTCACTTATATTTTGCATTTTTAAATTAACCAGTTAGTTAACAGTTAACGGGTGTCAGTCTATCTAAAGCAAAATTAACCCAACTTGATAGCAGAATTTAACCCTCACCAATGTGCATGCACGTCATCATCATCAAAATCATATTTTGTTTTCATTCATTGAGAATTTACCACTTAAAGCTTTAGCTACTCTGCTTCATCAAGACTGTATGGATGTCACACTTAAACTAAGATGCTGAGGCGCTTTTCAGATCCTTTAATGATGCATTAATGTGGATTATGAAACTGTTGCAGTTTGTTGCAATGAAGCTATTTTTAACTGCTGTACAGTATGGGTAGTTCATTTAATTTATATGCATCATGTATATAAGGTGATTACATGATATTTATATGTAAATTCATAAAGTGTAGAGAAACTAGTTGTCACCTAAATGTTGTGCAGTAAAAACTACATTTAAAGTACAAGTATTTCAAAATTTTACTCAAGTACACTGCTTACTTGAGCAAATTTATATACCATGACAGGTCATTGGCAGGTATATGACTTTCAAACTATTATTTTACTTTGACATCCAGCTAGCACGCCTCTGTATAAAAATATAATGTATCTTCATTGTACTTACCTCTAGTGGTGCCCGACCCTTCTTGACTTGTCACAGACAATAAACTCACACTAGCTGTGAAAACATTTTAAAAAACATTTCAGTCAACAGGTTTTTGACAAAATATGTTTCATACAAAGCAAAGAATATAAATACCTGTCATTAAGTAGATGAGGATGTTTCGCGATATTGCCATTGTCTTTATAGTTTAAATCCTTCTTCATCAAATATCAAGCAAAATGTTTCTCTTGTGACATCAGTGACCTTCTGTCTCTGTACAGACAAGACTGTCAACTTCTCCTCTCTGTCATATAACTTGAAACATGTGCATGCTAAAATGAGGATGTAAGTTTTTTTTTATATAGACCGACAAGAAAGATAATAGATAATTGAAGAGTGAGTTGACTCATGTCCAGAGTGAATAATCACCAGCTGCATCTCATCATCTCTACATCTGTTTATACATAAAACCAAATATAGTTGTACTCACTGAACAATGGCCACATGGTCCCTCTTATCTTTGGATCGAAATAATGACCTGATATTTACATCCAGGCTGCAGGTACTCCTATGAGATGAGATGAGATATTAATGGAATTAATGGAATATTCAAAACGTGTATGATTAAAAACCTGTACCTGAATATACGGTCCTCGCATTGTTTGTGTACCTGGAACAAACAAAGCAAAACACATTCACACTTTTGAAATAATATATATATAGTTTGCTCATATACACAAACAGATTTTCTTTTAGAAAATCACAGAAAAAATTATTAATCTCACTTGTTATGTTATGATGGTGTTTTTTTGTTATTGTGTTGCTTTCTGTTTATTTTCTATTTTTGATGGTTGGTCTTGGTGACTCTTTGTTAGCCTATAATAATAGACTACTGTTACCTATTGTGTCACGTGAAGAGTCATTTCACTAGTTTCTATTTGTATTTCTATTTTATATTCCAGTTTCTTGTCTTTATTGATATTGTTTGATTTTAAATTGTTATTCTTCTTATTGTTGCTGTTTTTGTGTGGACCCCAGGAAGTCTAAAGACCACTTTTGAGTAAGCTAATGGGGATCCAAATAAAGAATAAAGAGTTTCTCAACAACAAGAACATGGAATGTTTCCAAAATAAAGGAGCAATATGTAAAATTTATATTTATATTTTTGAGAAAGAGCACAAATGTTGACGCTCCTGTTCCCCCTGACACAGTGTTGAGCAAAAACTAAAGTCAAAGAATGAATTAGATTGTTGTGACAATTTCTACATGTGATGTAAAGTTTGGTAAAGGTTATCCTGCGTATCGGAGAAATAGTTGTGGTACAGCAACATGTAACACAGAAAACTTTAAAGTAAAATTTAAAATTCTCCACACTTTTATAGTTAATTCTTAATTCCATGCAGAAATATAAGCGACAGTGGTAACCCACCATCAAACTACACAGACTAATTAACACACATAAATGAGTGTATGAGTGTTTCTGAGTATCTGATTGTGTAGTGTACACCGCAGAGGATCCAACAGCTGATCTGATCTGTCCGCTGGGCTGCAGGCTGTGGGCTGCCTCTGCATTGAAGAAGACTGTGGAGTCGAGCAGATGGATATCCTCACTGGTGTGTCCAGCGTCGATAGATGGGCTGCTGATGCAGCACAAATGCTTCCCTGCACCTCTCACAAAGCTTTCAGATGTGCTCCTAACCACTGCACTGATGAACACAATGGTTGTTGTCACAGGGCTGCGGCAGGTTCAAATGTCAGTGGAAGTGTAAGATGTGTGGGTGTGTTTTCAGGCAATTCATTTCTGCAATTTCAGCTATGCTTTTAAAAATTATTTTAGTCGTCAGTGTTCACACTGTATTTTTTCACACTCTAGATGTTATGTTAGCGGGCCTGGCCTGCACTCTAACCACTCACCTATAAATCACCCTGGTACACCTGAAAGCATTAACAGTTAAAACTGCTGATTGCAATCAACTCGCCTCACCCGTACAAAGAAACTAAGGTACCTGCGAAACACATAGAAAACACTAAAAGCTGTAACTAGACCCAGTGTTCTGTTTGTCCATTCTGGGCTACTGTAGAAACATGGTGGCTCAACGTGGTGGACTCCATGGAAGAGGACCCAGGACACATGTAGATATAAAAGTCTTATTCTAAGGTAACAAATGCAATGATTCTTATTTTGGGTGATTTTTTAAAAATCTCTATTTGTAGTTCTATTTCTTATTTCTGTAAAATAACTTTTTTTAACTTTTTTGCACAGGTTTAACTTAAATGCAGATTTATGTTAAACGTTATCTTTAACATATGTTTACTCCAGTATAGGCTAATTCTGTATATATTTTATTATATAGTATTGTATGTTTACTGTAATTATTTTAGGTTTACTTTGTATGCTGCTACGGGATGCTTGATTTTCCCTTGGGATTAATATAATATCTATCTATCTTATAAGTAGTACAAATCAAGTTCTTATTAATTTAATGATATTAAATGTTCTTTTTTCTTTAAAGATATTTTTTGGCTTTTTAAAGCTTATTTGTGTAGATACAGCTGAAGAGTGACAGGAATGTGGGGGGGGGGGGCGATAGGGACTGACATGCAGCAAAAGGTCGCAGGTGAGATTTGAACCCTTGGCTGCTGCAGCAAGGACTGAGCCTTTGTACATGGAGTGGATGCTCTACCAACTGAGCTGAACAACACTCCGAAATGTTCTTTTTTATTGTCTTTTTTGATGTAATGCATGCCTTTGCCTTGCCACTTCAATTGCCCAAAGGTGAAGTACACTCAAACTGACCACTAGATGGCGCCATTACCAAGACTTTTTAAAATTAGATATTTTCTTTGATTATTTGTCCCTTTTAAGGTTTATGATTGTCACATGCAGGATGTTTTTGTTTGGTATCATGACAAAGATAATGATGTGTTTTTTAATTGGAATTTACCTTTTATCAAAATCACCGTTATAAATATTTTGAAGTATTTATGATTTTTTTGATACCTAGAGTCATATCTCTCAGAAGATCTTCTGAGCTAATGAGTTTTTTTTTTTTTTTTTTTTTACATAAAACTGCTTTCAAAGAAAAATAAACACATTCTTTTTTTATATATATACATTTATTGATTTAATGAAGTGTCTTAAATCAGTTTAAACTTGCTGCTGTAATGTGGACAGTCAATTGCACTGAAATTTTCTCTCATCTTCTGATTTCCAAGTCTCAGGCCGCTTCAGTGAGTCTAAAACAAATGTAAGCCTTTCATTATTTTCAAGAGAAAATATAACTACTATAGCCTCACCCAATAAGCCAGAAAGTCTTCAGGGTATACTCCTCCTTCCTCTTCTCAAATCACTTTTTCAGTTCTCATGTGTTCTTCTCCTTTAACATAGTCAACCATAAACAGAAACACCCAGAAAATATAAGCAAATAAACACAGAGCAGAAATTAAATATAAATACATTCAGAGTTCACATCATCCTGTGAATTTAGTCTTGCAGTAGAGGAAGATCCTGAAGATGAGTTCAGAAATTGCTACAGGCGGTGGATTCATCTGTTGATATATCATTTAAGGTAGAGTATGTAACTGCTGTTGGACAAGGTTTGACAGTGTTGCAGTCTGGGTGTTTGTTGAAGCTAACAGTGGAGTAGAGGAGGTTGTGTGGTTTGACCTGAGACTCTGATGAAACTGTGATGTTAGAGTAAATATTGCCTGTGTCATCTCTGCTGGTATCTTGGTGCTGAACAGACATCATGCTGAAGTTGCTATGAGCCCTTCCATATGTTTCTCCATCTTTAGAAGAGGATGCAGGGACGCTGTGTGCATTTTGTTTCTGACAGAATGGTGTTGCATAGACTGTGTCCTGGACCTTTTCTGTATGGAGAGGGATGATACATTGACAAAGTTTTAAATCCCTGTGGAATGAAAACTACATTTGACATTAACATTTTGAAAACAGCAGCGAAAATCTGGATGAAACCTCATGAAGAACAACAGAGAATATCCAACTTGTTGCCATCTCGTCGTGTAAACATTAACTTTTAAAGTGCTGATGAGTTAAATGCAGGTTTTTCTGCAGTGGTTGTTGTAGGTGGTTTGTAAGAGTTTGTTACCACGTTTAAAGAGGTTACTACTTAGTAACTTAGTAACTATTTGGGGGTTTTTTCCTGGTCAATTAAAGCTACAAATTATATGGGTTCGGCTGGTGCTAAAGTGTTTCTAGGTGGTTGCATTGATGCATTAAGAGAGAGAAGTGAGAGAAGTTTGCCTTCAGGGCTTTCTGCCAGAAAGTCTTTCACAAACATGTGACTTTCAGCCAGGGGGCTGCTGTCTCTGTCCTATATGTGAAACCAAAAGTCCAAATGTTGACTTATTATTTAACACAAACCATGATCTTTTCTTAAACATAACAAAATTACATGTTGTTTTGTAACCAAAACTAACCAAACTGTGACTGAAAACTGAAAATAATAATTTAAAAACCCTAAAAATAGTCTATAAATGAGTCAGTATTGATTTTTGGTGTCATACAGGGCATGAATCAAGGTCTAATATCTTGTGATTAATTCATCATAACCTCCTCCCTATGCAGACATTGTCACTCTTTATACTAGACAAACTCCTCCTGACACCACCACTCAGCCTTGACGATAATTTGTCCCAGTGGTCACTTGTGGATCTGTCAATAACCCTACAGCCCAAAAAGTATTTCAGGAGCAAAGCAAACCCTTGAAAGCTACAAACGTTCTGCATTATCTTGTTAAGATGAATTAAGGTGTATTCAAACTTGTATTATATTAGTCTGTTTGTTTCATACCAGAAGATGCTCTGATCGTTCTTCTTCGATGTCTTAAGAATATTAGAATGACCACTGCCAGAGTCAGCACCACCCCCCCGAGACCTGCTCCAATACACACCAGCTTCGCTAAAAAAGAGAGACAACATCATGTCTCAGTGATGATGTATCACTCAGGACACACAGATACACACAGCCAAACAGTTGCTTACTAGAGGATGAAGCTAAACCTGATAGTTGTAAGCCAGAGCTGTTGTCAGGATCCTCTCCTGAAAGTAAAAACAAACATATGTTAATTTAGTTCCTTGTCTCTCAGTCAGATTGTATCTGCAGTGTAAGCATGTATTTTGCAACATGACTGTCTGAGTGAAAAAGAGAAGAGAAGACTGACACACCACATGTTGTGAAATATTAGTCATGTTTATGTAATGTTGAACAAAGGTCTCTATCTTGTAAGTGATGCAGAATAACAACATCATTGGAATAATTACAGGCAGTGCTAAATCGACTCACCCTGTATGACTGTGAGGACAACTTTATTGTATGTGTCAAAACCAACTCGTTCTATTCCACACCAGTAAGTTCCTGCGTCGTCCTCTGTCAGGAAAGAGATGGTCACAGAGAATGTGTTTCCTTCATCGCTAATAGTGTACTTTCCTTTGGTGTCCTTCTTCTTGTTTCTGCTGCTTATCAGGATGTCTTCATCTCTACACGCTCCCTTGCAGAAATATTTGACGTTGGAAAACGCGTTGGTGTGAGAGCATTTTATAGTGATCTCCTTACCCACTACTTCTGTGACTGACATAGCTTCAGTCTCCCATAGCCCTGCATAAAAAACACAACAGAGAGAACAACAAAATTATTATTTTTTATTTATTATTTATATTTATTGTTCATATCAGCCCGATAGACTCATTCTGTTCTTCACTTTTAAGGCTTGTGATGACCCTTTTGCTGTTGAACCCCTGACATATAGGTTGCATATGTCCACTGACAATACGCAGTTTGGTCGGTTTTGATTATTTCATTTCAGTATTTTAAATAAGGTATAACTGTAATGTATGTACATTTTGTATTTATTAACCTTTTGCAAACCCCTTGAGGCCTACTCCTAAGGTGCATCATTTTGTTACAGCTCTCAAACACACATACAAATCCTACAAAATGTCCTCCCAGCTGACTGAACTGCTGTGCCTCTAACAAAATCAGGAAGGGTGGATATGAAAACCACCTGAGAAAACTAATAAGGAAGAGAGACAGATGGACAAAGTAATCAAACTTACCTCCCAGAAGAAAAACCAAAATAAGGGAAATCACCTCCATGATACTCATATGGTAAATGTTTTTGTCCATTTCTTTTGCCTTTTCTGGTCTCAGCCTTATGTCATGTCTGTAATTGCTTCCAAATGTATGTCAGCACCGCACTGGTCATAGGTTCCTCTTTGTTGTTGCACTTCCTATGTCTATGTCAGTTTCCTCTCTCTACACATCTTCACAAAACCACTTAAAAATAAAACTATTCACCACATGAGAAGAATCAAAACAGCCCAGTGAATGCTAAAGATTAGTTAGGCCTGTAAATAATTAACACAAGGACACGCTCAGATCTTAATGTTTCGTTTATTTTGGCTAAATATATGATACAATATATGATATGATATGAGACACTGGTCAAATTATCCAGTCTGCTCTTTTCATTCAGTGTTTCTGCAGTCAAAAGCAGTGCAGAAATAAATGAAACATAGTACAAATAGATGATAATAACACTATAACAACTTGACTCACTAAAGATACAGAATCATTCATTTTTTAATTGGCCAACGCCCCTTCAACTCTCTAAAGAATCATTTTGGTTAGCCTGGATCTTATGCTACAGACTTTCTGTTGGACTTCATAATAACTCAAATGTCAATGTCAAAGCTTCAAACTTCAGACCCAAGTTTTAATTAACCTAGAGTAATCCTTTAACAGTGTCAGTTAATCTGCTGTGGTCTATCTTTAGGCCCGCTTTTTTCATGTAGGCTGTGATAGACATGGTCCTCTAACTGGCCGAGATCCAGATGCTGGTACGGGCACCCTGGTGCTAATACATCAACATATTCACCGACACCAAGAGTGACAGTGGACTCCCGATGCTTTGGTGTGAAGTGGGAGCAGAGGTCAGGTGGTGAAGACGGAAAAGCTGAAAGTTCAGTGCAGTTTGGATCCGAACAGTTGCAGATTTCAGGTTCGGTTCTTACACCTGGCATCATTGTCTCGTAGTCCGATGACGTCTATGGGATACAGAACAGAAACCTGTGGTGAACTGCTAATTGTCTAAGAGATCATAAAATATCCAAATGTGTCTGTGTATGATGGACAGTGTGGTATTTCAAGGAGGCAAATGACAGCCATGCTAGCAACTCTGCGATGCTGTACAGGTATAATATTTACCTTCTTCATTTATAAGTTTAGTGCGAAGGCATGCTAGAGCTGGATTTATACTTTTGCTTTAGCAGGCTTCAATAACACGGCCTAGTTGACTTGCACCTTCTAAAAAATGTAATTACCTCCTGTTAACCCCTTTCATTGGCTATAAATCCAGCTTAACATTTGCTAATTAGCACTAAACACAAAGTGCAGCTGAGGCTGATGGGAATCAGTGTTGACATTTTGACCCGGTGATGGTATTAAATGAAATTCATAGGATCACCAAACTTATTACAAGTCATCCTAAGAGCGACATTAATGTCTAAACCAAATGACATGCCAATCCATCCACTAGCTGAGATATTTCTGTCTGGACAAAAGTGGTGCCTTGCCATCCCTAGAGCAATGCTGCTAGTGTGGCTAAAAGTTCCTGTCATGGACAAACCTCTCTATTCAGTCGATGCTCGCCAGATCTTCGGTGTTTAACAGCCAGCAGGAGACAAAGTGTAAACAGACACACAATAAATATCGCTGAGACACACATCACTGCAGTAAGGTACAGCGGCATGTGGAGCTCTGCAGGAGAGAACAACAACTGAAGTTTACCAGGCAGAAGATTCAATCACATGCTTATAATTATGAATATAGATGGACACACACATAGATAGATAGATAGATAGATAGATAGATAGATAGATAGATAGATAGATAGATAGATAGATAGATAGATAGAGATATATATACACATCACTCACTGTCCATTTTGCGTTCCTTTCCAAAGGTGGGTGATGGGTGGGTGGGTGAAGTTTCTACAAAGCACAAAATATAAGTATTTACTTGATGTGTGGTTACACAGATTTTACTGACTGTAATTTGTAAGGTTTTCTAAAGGCTTTTATTGAAAGGTAGGACCACTTGATTCATTTAAAAAACTCACAAATGTGCAGTCATAATAACCATGCATAGTTTCTTGAAACAGAAAGAGGAACTTATAGGAAATGTAACACTACTTGGTTCTCTTTTAGATGATGAGCCACCAGACATTTTTAGATTACAGGTGGACAGTGTCTGTTTTTTGACCCCACATGAGCAGTTATCGTAGTGATCCTGACATGATGTACTGTACCTGGTGAAACATTCAGATGTATGACACTGTTCTCATCGGGGTTTGAGTGGATGTCTACCCCACACCAGTACGTCCTGCTGTCCTTTAAGATGAGTTTGTCCACCGTGACAATGAAAAAGGCTCTGCTGGTGTTGTCGTACAGAGAAAAACGGCCATTTTCCACCCACTTGTTATGTTCTTCTGTCCGAATCAGGTTAACGCACCCATTATCTCCAACATAGCAGAAGTACTTAGAATTGTTCTGCTGGCCATCTTTATATTCACATCTGAAGTCAAACCTCTGGCCTTCCACACCGACAACAGCTTTGGGTTTGACACTGATCAGAGCTGTCAGTCACAAAGAGCCGTGTTAGTTTCCAAACACTGTAAGAATCCTGTGTTTTAATAAACAGTTTAACTAAACTAAGTCTATTACATTAGGTTTAAAAGTCTAAATGCGTAGCATGCAGCCTACCTTGGATGTGCAGTATAGAAATGATGACAGTTGTTGAGATCCATGTTGTTCCCATCACTTACAGTTTACCTTCAGTCTGCACACTCACGCTCAATCAGGCAGCAACCTGGACTAAAGATCGTCTCTCGTGTTCAAGCAGGTGTTTTCAGTCCGTGTGTTCAAACCTGTTCCTCTTTCATGTAAAACCCAGGCCACACATAACATTTAACATATGAAAGTGAAATCATGGTGACAACAAGAGACCCTTGTGTCTGCATGACTGTAAGACTTTTTTATATCTGGAATATAGATGGAACAGGTCGTAGTTTTTTCTTTAGTTAAGAAAATAATATAGGTTTACTTTAGTCATCACAGACTGTACACAGCATTGCTTCTTTATAAGTAGGTATGAGGAGGATCAACTCCAGCCGAAGGGATTTTTCACAGTGTGCTACCCCAAATATCATTATTACTGATCTATAAAGCATTAATTAATGATTTATTAACAATTAAAGTTTCACCAATCAGTATCTTTACATTAACAATGGATCAAATGACTAGGCTATGTATTATGTGAATTTCCCTTGTAGTGACCAGCTCTTTGAAGCGTTTTAGCATCTTTAAGCTGATTGTTTCGGTTTTTACTGTACCGTTTATCAATTTCTCTCACTGTTCTCATCAGAGAATAAACTGTACTTTAATTTTCCAAAACTAAACAGGATGTGCAGATTACACTACAGCTTTTTCTGCTGCCCTCAAGTGGCCAAAACAATATAGTATAATATAAGGTGAAATGGAGGCACCTGTTATCCTTTATCACCGTAATATACCTTAATAATGTCTGATATCTGTAAAAACAGTTCATGAAGTTCATGAAAAATGATATTTAATTAGAACTTTTAAAACTGAAGATAAGTTCCCAGCTGATGCCTTAAAGCATATTAGGATTAAATTTGTTCGGAAAGATCAAAAGCGATAAAATACTGAGTTTAGGTAATGTCTTTGTTTATTCCTTACTCTCTTTTTTATTATCATTATCATTGTTAAACCTTGTCTCTTGGTTTGTATCGATTCATAAAGTTCATTTCTCTCTAATATTATATCAGATCAAAAATTCAAGAAAAAAATGGTTCTTTTGTTATTCAAGCAAGTACAACGTAAACTTCCTTTTTTTTTAAACATTTTTATTATGAATTGGACATTCCCCCACAGTACATGAAAGATAATACATTTCACAGTTTTACAGTAATGTTCAGGAAATGGTGGGTTACCTCAGTGTTCAGTGCTGTCTGCAAGTGCAATATGCTAAAAGACATCAAAGTCAGAACCTCTGACATACTACACATGGAGGCATCAGCCCATAAAAATGTGTATTTTACAGTACAGACATTACTGTCACTGACTAATTGAAGGTTAAATCTCTCTCTTCGTACTCCTACATGCTATTCACACTTTCAAATATGTGTGATGCAAATGCATCCCTGCATACTCAAGCACAAACAGTCATATACAGTGTAAATAAATATACAGTGTTTGTGATACTTGCTAGACCTAAGCACGATGGGCAAAACACCAGATTCATTTAGATTAATTAGTCCTGCTAAAGGGCAACTATCCTATCTTAGCAGAGTACCATTAACAGCTGTCTCTGCAGCCTCTGACTCTTGTGAAATTGACGCGATTGAACTAACTTTAAATCATATGTTTAAATCCACTCATTGAAAAAGCTTGTTGCTTCAGTTGAAAAAAAGAAAGCTAAAAAACAATGACTTCTTTAATGTTTTTTAATGTTTATGTAAGTCTGTGATCATAATTAATAATCAGCATAAAGTTCAACTGTAAGAGTTTTTAAATAGTTTTTTTTCCTCAACTTTAATATTTCTATTGTTACTGCTGTTGTAAGCTGTGCAGTGTACAATAGCAGTGCAGCAAGTGCCATGCCTGTGAAGCTTAGTTGCTGAGACTGTGTCATAGAGGGGCAGGTAGACAAAATTCCAATAATAATAGAAACAACAATAATCTCACCCTCTCAAGTTCTAACTATCAAGTAAAGGATAATTGATATTAAAAAGTGAATCTAGGATAATCTGTGCTTTCCCTTTTGTAATGAATCCATCCGTATCCAAAGAATCTTATCAACCACAACTCAGCTCAGCTCAACTCAGCTTGTTCCTGATAAATTCAAACCAAACCAAAGTGATGGTGGCCTCTCTTCCTTGGAATCACTGGAAGATCTGGACTGACAAGCCAATGCATTACTTGTACGGCTCTTTTTAGGCTTGCTTGTCATATTTCTAGCTGTTGAAGGTTTGTTTGTGCGTTTTCCAAAAGCCCCATCACTACTTCTTTCAGGTCTTTTAGGTGGCAATGGTGTTCTACACATTGTAGAGTTGATGTTGTGCTTTTCTTGGACATTTGCAGGTGAATGTTTTGAATTTGCGGTACCTCTGGAGCAGCAAATGTTTTCGTAGATTTGATCTACGCTACATTCAGCTGCTGTGGACACAGATGTTGGTGGGCACAGTTTTGGGTGGGGAGTCTTCTTGTACTCAGAGATGACCTGTTGAAAATGGCAAAGAAATAACAGATCAGCAGGTAGGTCTCATGTGTTCTGCATTTTACTGATCTCTGCATTGCATTTCATCTCCTCCTCAGTTTACTGGCGGCAAAACAGCATAAATTATTAGCCTCATTAAATTTGCACAGTTAATATAATAAATATCAGAAAACATTATAAGAATAATGATGAAAATGGAAATTAGAAAGATAAAACTGGATTGTGCTTCATCTCACAGGTTCATCAAAAAAATCCACCTACCGCACATCTAAAGCTCTAAATTCATTTCCCACATAGACCAAAGAGTGAGAACGGAAACCTGTGGTTACAGTTGTTAGTTTAGTGAGAGGGGTTACTGAGAGAGACTATTTGGGGTCTTCCTATGTGTAGTGTTCCTATGCGCAGGCAGCCAGTGCAGTCTTGATTAACAAAAAAAGATACAACTTTATTATTTATTATTTAGAGAGCTTTAGAGGTGCTGGTAAGGAGGGTCATTTTTACCTTGGCTAGCTGTTCCCAGTCTTTTCTCCTGGCTGTAGATTTATATTTACCAAATATACATAAGACTGGAGACTGAAGATTTACCTTGTCATCTAACTGTATTTTTTAAAATTTCAAACTGCTCCGTCAATGCAACATTCTTGGACCTTTGGAAACCCCCATAATTATACAGACCTCTGAAACAGGAACAGAAACTGAAGCATCCTCATCTAAATTTTATTTATTTAATTTTGTCATGACAAGTCATGTTTCTCTAAGAAGCGTTGCTTTGCTGTGAAGAGACATGTTAAACTTTCTGTCTCATACCTCTCTTTCATCTCCACTGACGAGATCTGTGCCGTTATAACAAACTTGTTGTTGAGGTTTTGAGTTTGTTCTGCATTTCCTGAAGTAGATTACCAGCACAGAGATAGTGAGCAGAGCAACAGCCAACAGCCCGACAGTAACATACCACACGGTGCCTGACCAAAAACAAACAAAAAAAGCCTCAACAATCATAAATAGTGCGTCGTCAGCTGATATTCATGCACTAACCGCATGAAATGATAAAATACATCATGAAGAGTCACCTGTGTTGATGTTTTGTTCTACTCCACTGGTGCTGTTTGGGGCTGTTAGGTTGGATGAAATATTATGTAAGTTTATCTATCTTTAATTCATATTTATGAGGATTAAAATTAAAATCTCTCTTCACCTACCTGATGTAACGTTTGTCACCATACTGGTGTCCATTCCAGGTGTTGACTGTGTCGAGTTGGAAATAATTGTCCATGTGGGAGAAAGTTCAGGTATGGCAGGAGTTGTAACAGCTGTATGGGGTGGTAGAAGAATTCAGAATCCTTACTTAAGTAAAAGTACCAATACAGCAAAATGCTTCATTAAAAGTCGTACTAATTCTGCAGTGAAATGTCCCCTGAGTGATACGTTTCACATTATTAAATTGTTAATACAGATGCATCAAGTTTCTAAACAGAATTTTACTGTTGCAGCTGTTTGAGGTGACGCTTGTTTTAATGGATCAGTGTGTAGAATTTAGTGGTATCTACTTGTAGTTAATTACTCCAATCACCTAGCTTAAAAAACGTGAAAAGTCCTATCTAGAGCCGTGTTTAGTTTGTCCATTCTTGGCTACATGGCAGGTCAACATGATGGAAAATAACCTGCAGTATACATTGTTATCTTATTTTCAGGTGGAGCCTATCCCAGCTGACTTTGGGCGAGAGGTGGCGAACGCTCATCACAGGACACATAGAGAACCACCCTCACATTACCACCTACGGGCAATTTAGAATCACCAATTAGCCTATTATTAACTGTGGGAGGAAGCCAGAGTACCCGAAGTGAACTCAAGGGAGATATCGGGAGAACATGCAAACTCCACACAGAGAGGCCTTAGCCAAGGGTTGAACCTGGAACCTTCTTGCTCTGAGACAACAGTGCTAACTAGAGCCCCCTAAATCTTACTCACTGGACCTTTAACTCATATACAGTTAAGTCATTTAGACCTGTGGTTCCCAAGCTAGGGTTCTGCCCTTGTCCTGAGGGTCACAAGATATATTTAAGGTTATTGAGCTGATTAGGATTAATGAGGTTGGAAAGATCAAAGTTCCTGAAAGTATTTTTTATTATTTTATCTAATATTTGGTTATTGTGGTGTGTGTGGGAAATACTGGAGATTGTACCTCTACTCCTCTTAAAATATCTGGAACCACAGGATTATTATCTAAAATTGCATTGTATTTTCAGAATCAGAATCACTTTAATTAGCCAGGTATGTGTATACACATGAGGAATTTTGCTCTCGTAGTGCAAACATATATAGACATAGGTACAGTTAAAAAAACAAAACAAAACAGAGGACTTATAAACATATATCGATCATATTTTGTATGTAAAATATGAATCTTAGAAGTAACATATCATATCATATATCAGATCTCGCTGAAATGTACTGGAGTATAAAGTAGCATAAAATGGAAATGTTTAAGTACCTTCATAACTGCAGACAAAACAGAAGTAATCAGTGCACGATAAGAGTAAAAAGATCATGCACGTACCTTCCTTTACAGTAAGATATACTGCAGTGAATGTATCAAAACCAGGCCTGTCCACTGCACACCAGTATCTTCCCGAGTCTGACAGCTGGAGTTGACTGAAGGTCACGGTGAAAACTCCGTTCCCCAAGTCCACCAGAATGATCCTCTCTGACTTCACTCTTTCACCAGATTTTACAGTTGCCAGTATATCTGTATTGGCTGTACATGGATCCTTGCAGAAGTATTTATGGTTTTTCGTCGCAAAACTGTGTGAACACTGGAAAGACACTTCTCCCCTCTCGAATCCCTCTGTATTGATGCTTGCTTCCACTGTCCACTTAGCTGCAAGGATTGCACCATGTGACAAGAATTAAAGATCTGTTGAGGTGTTTAATTAAATGAATGGGTGTATTTCATAAACACACTTACCATATAGAAGTAAGAAGAAGACGGAAATGGTCTTCATTCTGATTCTGATCTGTGGTCCCTCAAAGCTTATCTTAATGGTGCTGAAATGACATGCTCTATCTTTGCACAATCTTGTGCAAGTGAGGCAGCATCTGTATGAGCTCTCAAGTACATCCTCCTTCCTGTGGTTGGGTGTAGGCAACAACCTTGAAGAAGAGAAGCATGCATGGATAAAGATGAAGTGAGAGGATCGGTCTCTGATGCATTCCCACACTTTTAGTAATACAATACTTGTTTCATGTGTAGTTTACAATACAGGTGAATTTTTAAAAAAGCAGGAACTGAAATTTAACACATACCACACATGACCGACCTACAATAACATACCAAACTACACTTCTACTACTGTACAAGTCAAATATATAAAGCATAGTAAAAACACAGAAAAGTTCTCACCTGAATCTGCTGTCTAGCAGTGCTATCAGACTGTTGCATATAAAGACTGTAAACATGGGGACATTGCTATTATGGCTCTGTCCAAAAGGAACTGGGATATTGTGGCTTTTATAATAGTGGTGCTGGCCAGTGGATTTTGTTTGCCACTGAGTTGTTGTTCTCTGTTTTTTTAGTCTTTCTGATTTTGTCCAAAATTATAATTACAAAACGAGTTGGGCCTATAAATTAACTTTATGTTAGTGTGAAAGGAAGAATATTACTCAATTTAAAGAACAGGTGACAGACATGGGGGCGCCTTCAAAATAAAGCAACCTTGCAGATGTGAGTCATTGCAGGTAAAACATTAAGTCTTGGTATGTGTCTGCATGGATTTTCCACTTGTAGGCGGAGGTCTGAAAACAGTGACAAAAGGTGTGTCATTGTCTGACACTTCTCTGACCTCCTCACACCTTTTCTGTGACTCAGAGCTATTCCAAGCAAGTGCATAACAGCTTATAAATACAGAAATGTACAAGCATTGAATCAAAATCACCAGGGCCCACAAGAGATTGACAGCAAAAGTTACCCATAACATACAATGAGCACAATAATTTCCAGTTCAACTGAGATATGAAATGCGAGGGTCACACTGCAAAATTAACCTGCCTTCAGTAAAGTGAGCAAAGTTTCTGCAAGATTCATATCGATGAAAATAGCAGCATAACAGCAAATAGCAGCATAACCATTTTGGTCACACTCACCACTCTCATTGCACTGTTTTTTGACCACACAGCAGCTGTTTCCATGAAAGACAGACAATTAGTGACGAACAAATGAGCACAGTGAAGCTTTTAGCAGCTGAGGAGACACATATTTAGGCAGCAGAGAATAAAAACGAAAGAAAGTGTTTGAAGTAGCACATTCTAATGACAGGTATGTCACTTTGTCATCTATGTGGCTTCAGATGTTTTCCACCTGTGTATGTATCCTGACTGCAACCTGACAACAAAACCAAGATGATGCCAACCTTTGTTCACAACGCAATGTTCACTTTAATTTAACATTTTTGGAAATATATATGACCTCTTGGCCTCAGTGGTAGTTGGAGATATTGGTTCTGTTTTTGTTACTGATGTGTTTGCACATATGTAAAGGCCATTCAGATCATGGCAGCAATGAAAGAAAGACAATCGGAAGATAAATGGGTGACTTGAAAGTGTTTCTGAATGAATCTTTATCACTGAGCTCTAAGTTGTGTGTAGTCATGTTGAGTCATAACATATGCACAGTAGCACCCTCTGCAGGCCTTACTGCAACACTGCTTTGAATTTTATGAAGAGAAACTCCGCTTCTCGAACCGACAACAGCAGAAATGTACTCACTGATGAGGATGTATTGAGTGTGTTATGTGCGTATTATTTCGTACAGTATTGTGTGTATTTCCTTTTTATGTATGCATTTTGTGTTTGGTTGAAAAATTTCATTTCATATGAACAAAAAAAGAAACCTCATGAAAACCAATACTAGTGCTTTGCACAATGAAAGACAAAAGGTTAAACAATTTTTTATTTCATTTAAACATGACACCGCAATGCAAAGTTAAAATATAAATACACAATAAAATGTGTCCTGTATTTCATTTATCAGTTTTTAATTTCACCCCACCAGATTAAACTAAGACTTATTGATCTTATTTCTGTTCTGGAAGTTGCCCTGGACAGCAAGGACCTCACTCATTAAAATTGTCGTAAGAAACTATAATAATATAATATAATATAAATAATAATTAATAATATAATATAATTATAGAATATACTATCATAGAATATAATATACAAAATGTAAAGGAAATATATGCACTCTTTCCTTTAATTGATTTATAATGTAGAGCAGCTCCAAAACAGAATAAACCCTGCTCAGTCCAGACTTTTGGGATCGAGTGCCTGGTAGATGGCTGCATACTGGGAGGTAGAGGACGGAGGACTGGACTCTGGATCAGCAGCTGGTTCTAAAGACTGCAGTCTCACTGCAGTCGGAGTGGAGGAGGCATCTGTATTCTCCTCACAGTAATCAGCCTGTAAATAAATAAGAAGCATCACTAACCAACTAATTTTATTTGATAATTACACTTGTGGTTAAAACAGTCATGTTCAAAACATTTTCATCAAAATAAAGACTGGTAGATGACAATAAAATCACTCACCTCACACTTGTTTGCTTCAGATCTGTTCCGACCTTCTGAAACAAACAAGCGAAAAGATTCATTGAAACGTCTGTGTGCAAACACGTGAAAGAGTTTTGGTTCAAGATCAAACTGTGGAGTGAAAGTAGTGCACATGTTTGCCTGTGTCTCAGCTAGATTACCTCTGCAGTGTCCGTAGAATATAAGAGGTATGATGGCACAGACAAGAACAGCCAGGCTCACCGAAACAATGATAACCACCGTGGTATCTGCAAAGAAACAGACCCTGACATACATATTTGAAATCCAACATCCCTAACCAATTTGCAAGTCTTTATTCATGCCCTCTGAGCCAGAAACACTTGTAAGCGTGTATGCCCTTTGACATGTTTACTGTGTGTTGCAGTTTTGCACGCTGACCTATTTTGGGGGGCTGCTACAGCTTCCAGACTAGGTGTGATGAGAAACCATCTCGGTTTTACCCTTCAGCAAATGAATGTAAAGGCTCAAACATCAAAGTGAAGTGAAACACTAAGCAAAACACATCTAAGTGGAGAAGCACAGCTGCTTATCTGTAAAATACCTGTGAGTTTGATTTCAACTTGCTGGATGTTCTTCTCCTCTGCAGTGGGCATGGTTAATGCTGCTGGTGATGGTGCAGTGCTGGACTGAAAGCTGCCTTGGGACAGAGTTTCTGCTTCATTCTGCAGGGTGGTGGTGGAGGGAGGAGATCCAGAAGGAACAATGGAGGCTTTGAGAGGACAGGATGGAGGATGATTGGCGAGGAATAATGTGTACGTGCATGTGTTTATGCACTCATGTGATATTATTACTGCTAAATGAGTGAAGAAGACACATCACAAGATATACAGTACACATAATAACATCAGAATTCCCATCCAAAACAAGACCAGGCTGTCAGCTACATGAATATTCTGGCAGATTCAGTATGTTCAGTAAGTCAATACAAGATTTATCGTATCTGTTAAAAGTTTATCGACACATTGATAATCTTTATGTGCTTTTATAGCCTACGGACAGAATAAAAGACAAAGAGTTTCTTGTTCCAGTCCAGACAGATGACTGTAATCTACAGTTAACAGAACATTGTTTCACACTTTGTTTGAAACCACCAAGTCTCAAGAGATCTAACCAAAAACTTACCATTTAATACTATGAGATTGACCTCCTGGTACAACACATTAAAGGTATTCCCCACTCCACAGTGATAGCTCCCTGCATCTGCCATCTTCAGCCTCTTCATGGTCACGCTGAAGGCTCCATCTCCACTGCTGACCTCCATGCTGTATCTCCCTCGCCGTGTGACGGCCAACATCTTGTTCTCAGTCTGAATTATAGTGTTTTCTCTGGAGCAGACTCCTTTGCAGAAGTACATGTTGAAGTGTTCGGGGCTGTTGTGTGTGGTCCAACTACCTGAGCAATGAATTGAGACCTCACCACCAACATGGCCACTCACCACCACTGCTGAAGCGTCCACACATACAACTGCAGTATGAGACAAAAGAGCCTGGTTAAAACTGTCGATCCCAGTTGGGCGGATTGAATGAATGTTGAAATGTGGATGAGTGCCTTGACAGGGAAGCTTACTACAATAAATGATATGCATGCTACAGTTTTTAACCCTCACTTGTTTTGACTGATTGTTGTTTGGAGGTGATTAATCGTGGAGAGGAGGAAATATATGGAGGATAAAGTGAATACATAATAAATGACCCAAGATGAATTTGGCCACAGATCAGCTGGGAGCAGTCCTTGAGTTGCCAGAACCTTGGGTTCATAACTAAGTGTGCAATAGGTGTCAAATGTTACAGACATGATCTAATAGTGTTCAAAAGATTGGGACTGGAAGATTGCATAAGAGTTGATGACATTGTTGATGACACAGAATGTATCTATGTATATATGCATATGTATATATGTATGACCAATTTCTTTGCAAATAAACTCTGAATCCGAGTCAGAGTTGACACTTCTTTCTTTAACATCTTCAAGAATTCCCATGACCATATCTACAGTACCTCTGTTTCTGCTTGCAAGTTAGTTACGTTTCTGTGATATTAAGATTATCATTTATTTGGTCATGTTTCAGATTCACCTGGTAAAAATAAATCCAATATGCCATTATACCATCTAGTCGCTAACTGTGTCTGAGCAGGCTGTATGTGGCTTTTTAGAGCTTCTTTTGACTAATAACAGATATTGTGTACTGCAAAAGCCTTTAGAGTGAACCAAAACAATGAAGATGGCTAAACAATGAGCTGAAACTCACTTGTAAAGATCTGTAAAGCTGAAGAAGGCTTCAGCTATGGATGATAATTCTCTGGAGGTTCAACAGTGTAAACAACCCCTTTTTTACTTAATCACATTGTTTTCATATCATCACCCTCATTTTCATTTTAAAAAACATCAACTTTTATAGTACTCATTGTTTAACTGTTAGCGTTACATGCAATAAGAGAAACTGTGCCGTTTTTTTCCCTACTTATTTTGGAAATTCCTATAAATAATTGAGATTTCAAAAAGTAAAGGTATGGAGTCGAGCCAAGATCATCGTGTTTCTGTGGTATGTGTCTTAATCCCTCAGTGAACAGACACCTCTTTCAGTGTTTTTGTTACAACTCTCAGTGTATTACAAAATTAATAAGCTTCTTCTGCTATTTTACAAAAAAATATGTTGATACAGTTTTACAATATCTTATTGAAAATTGCCTTAATTGCAGTTCATCAATACATTTAAATGTATTAACAATAATACATAAACTGTCATAAGCTTGATAGTTTGCTTCCATCCACTTATAAGTTAATGGTAAATTCAGAATGCTGCTTTTACAAATAAAACATAGCGATATAAATGTTTTCTAGAGAGAAATACACCAAACTTACCTGAGAAGCAGCAAAAAATAAAGACACAAATAATCTTCATTCTTTATCCTGGTTAAAAACAAACAAAAGAAAAAGTATCAGAAAAAGTGCTGCCGCCTGCTTCAAATTAGTCATCTGATTGAGTTAGAAAAGCTGAGTGCCTTAATGATCCGGCAAAGCTACAAAGATGCGATTGTGCAGAAAATGATTGCAGTGCTGTTTGTCTTCATCTCGTGTGATCAGTAAGCGGCATGATTCGATTTTACAATGCCATTACTTTTTTTTTTTTTTAAGAGAGCATAATATAGTTTTCCACACCCACTTTACCCCGTTTTGCTCTGTCACTCTGGTCTGAAGACTCAGCTCATGACTGTGATACAGTATAAACTTGTAATAAACATGCTCATGGTCATTGTTCAGGCTCTGTTTGCCTTTGAGCATCTACATTACTTGAAGCTGGGGGGCATCAAACTCAACAGGCTGTCTTCTGACTATATCACGGGTGTTAGAAGCCTGAGGTCTGTTTCATGAAGTAAGATTTACAGGCCAAACCCTACTTACTTTAGCAAATCCGATGTGTTTCAGAAAATGTGTTTTTTTAGGACAGTATAAAAATAGAAAGTATACTCAGAGGAATCTTTCATTTACAAGTTTTACAAAATTTTACATAGTAATATTTTTTTTACCTCGGTTTGACTTACCAAAAAATCTGCAACTGCCATTGGTCGTAAACCACCAAAACCAAGTGGCAACCTCTGTGGCTGTGAAGTGAAGCACATGCAAAGTGCCAAAAAACTGCAGTTCCTCAAATGTACACTTGAGGCTGGCTAGAGAATGAGTCAAACTGATTGGATCAATGCCAAATCTGTCAGAATTTGGTCCCTAGACTAATTTGTTTTCACTGTACTTATTTTAGTTTCAGGGTTATGCTGAACAAATTTTGTGTTACTTTAAATAAACATGGATTTCATTTGTCAAATAAACTAATACTGCATTTGCTTTTGTTGAATATATGTAATTTTGTATTACATTTCCTCTTTCTGGCAATATAGAGGTCAGTCATAGATGGAAATTGGGGTAACTCTGGCAGAATACTGGGTCAGTAATTACTTCTTACAGGATGTCAACTGACTGACATACGAGTCTGTTCTGGCAAAGCACTCTTCAGCCTTAGTACATGGTGTGTGCACTTATCTGGGGCAGCTACCGGGCCTCTCCGTTATCTGAGAAAACTGATACCACTTTCATTTTCTGTCCATTCATTATGGTGCTGGAGCTAGCAACCAGATTAGATTAGTTTAGCATTATTACTAAAAGAAGGGGGAAACATTGCTGGTCAAAAGTTTAACAAAAGCTATATTCTAAATCGTATGCAAAATGTACTGTAGAAACAACAATTTGCAATATTACAGAAACCACACTAGCTGTTTCCCTCTGTTGCTAGTCTTTGTGCTATATGCTTTACTAAACATGTGTACTAGAAAGCATGATTTTGAGACATTGCAACCACTTTAAGAGCCAATTACAGTCCAATATGCGACTTGCACAAATGTGATATGTAAACATGAAACATCCAATTTTACAGTGTTCCAGCCAACCTACAGTTTAATACGGAGAGATCAGAGGTGTAAAACAGTTTTTTATTGTAGCAACAAAAAAAGAAGCAAGCAGGTCCTGTCATTGGTCAGATACAGTGACATCAATTTGTGAATGTGAAGGAATTTGATCTTGTGTCCACATAAATGATGAATAGCCAGGAATTCTCCCATAGAGGAATAGAGGCACAGCATAACAGAAAAAAACATATTGAACTTTTGCCAAAGCTTCTTTACGTGCTTCTAGAAGGTCGCTTTAAAGGCAAGGTCACTAAAAAAAAAGCGCTTTCGCCTCTGTTTTCAGAGGCTCGCTGACTCTCTCGTGTCTCACTGTCTGAAACACAAACTGTAAGGCCACTCGGTTAAAGTTTATAGCACCAGATTTTCACTTGTTCATTGCTCTTTCCATAATGATTGCTTTGTTGCATCACTTATCCAACGATTTCTCATTTGGATGTAAAAGCATTCAAAGCAACATATAAAATCTTTCTTTATATCCTAGAAGTGTAGATCTCTCCATCAGCAACTACTTAATAAGTGCTCTGTCTTAACTATGTAAACAATTCAATGAACATTTTCATGCAAAAAGGAAACCTCTTTCTCAGAGAACCTTTATTACCGACAATAGTTCCCACAGAATAGTGCACATATGTGTTCTTATAATACATTTTTGTTTCATCAAAATATAACTTTAGTAAACCAAACACCAAACAATGGAAGTCATATTTACATTCTCGCCTTGGAAATGCTACAGTCATTCGTTTAGCACTTTACCAAGTTGCTTTTAATACTATCGTTGACAATCCCAGCCCATGAGTCTGTCCTTTATTGTCTGGTGTGACTTATAACTCCACATGAATGTCTACGTGATGATTGACAAGTAGTAGTTGGTAGGGCTGGGCGATATATCAATATTTTGATCTATATTGATATATTTTCAAATGCGATATAGCACGAGACCATATCGTTTATATCGATACAGTTTATTTTGCATTAAAATACTATACATTTCTTCCCATAAACTGCCAGTTCACTTTTATTTCTCCTCTCCCTCTGTCCAGGTCTCCCGCTGCTCGTTGATGTTGTCATGTCAGAGTCTCCAATAACTCCAGAAAAAGTCGCTACATTTGTCGCTAGTTGCTTTTTTGGGGAAAAAAAAATCTATATATATATAGGGTAAATATATAGCAAGGTTAGAGGTGGTGCACAGGTGTGTGTGGTGGGAGTGCGATTTACAGGCGGGCCATTTATAATAGACCTATGAAATTATCTCGCCACGGAAAAAATATCAATATATATCGAGTATCGCCATTCAGCTAAAGAATATCGAGATATGCCTTTTGGTCCATATCGCCCAGCCCTAGTAGTTGGCAGCTTAGTGTGATATTTGTAAAGTCCTGGAGGTCAGCTGGTCTTGTTTAAGATCGTGGGAGGACCTGAGCGATGGTGTCCCGGGCACTCTGGCTGAGCCTGTCTGGGAACCTGACCTCGTACTCCACTATTAGGTCACCTCGACGATCGGGCCGTTTTGGATAAGGCAGCCCCTCACCACTAATGCGTCGCTTCATCCCGGGCTGCACGATATCTGTTGATGAGACGGTCACCGTTTTTCCTTCCAGGGTGGGCGCGTGGACTGTGGAGCCACACAAGGCCTGATGGGAAAATAAAAAGGAAAGAAAATCAGAAATTAAGATGAACTATTAGGATCTTCATTCGACTCGTGATTTCCTAAAAAAGTTACATGTCATTTTAACTTACATCTCTGAGTGAGATCCTTGCTGGGTAAATTATGTCAGAGCCGTCCCGTTTGAATACCGAATGGGGCTTGTCCTTCAACACAAAGACCACGTCAGCTGGAATGTTTGTGGGAGTCTGGTCCCCCTCTTTTGGAAACGTGATTTTCGTGCCCTCTTTCCACCCCTTCTTTATCTGCACCTCCAGGATTTTATCTTCTGTCCGTAACGATTGCCTGTCAGGGTTCAGCCTTTTACGAGAGATCTTCATTCTCTTTGTGCAACCTGACAGAACTTCCTCCAGGGTCACCATGAGATCATGAACCACAGGGGGGTCCTGTTGTTTCTTGACTACACTGCTGTGACTGCCCATTCCTCCCATGCCAGAGTTGAAAGAGCGAGGGAATCCACCCATTCCAGGGGCCCCCATCCCAAAGCGGGCAAAAGGGTCGTCAGTGTCCATGTCCTCATCCATGCCTCCATTGCGGGCACCAAAGAACTGCCCGAAGGGGTTACGTCCACCAAAGAATTCTTCGAAGATGGCATGAGGGTCGCCCTGGAAGGTGTAGCTGAAGGTGCCAGGGCCACTGCCACCACCTCCGCCTGTGGGTCCTCCGCCTTTCAGACCTGAGTGAGAGAAACAATCAGTTAGTACATTAATCACTAAAACGAGCTGAATATTTTGTGGGTACATTCCTTTACAGTGCTGTTTCATCGTTATAGAGAGTGTTGTTCTTTAGGACCTGGTGTTATTACATTATTATCTTCTGCAATTCATAATTCACTGCATATAAATTTGGATTTATTTAGATTATATCATCTTTCATGACATTAAGGTCATAATTTGATTCTATTGCCCAAATTACTGTCTAACACTACAGAACAATACATGCAAGTCATGTTTGTCCAGTGGAATCACGGCATATTCATCACAACAGTAATACTTGTTTTTAAAAAAGTATTACTGCAGCAGACAGCTTAACGACTACAACCGTTGCAGGTGTAGAATTTTGTAGGTTTGTGCCACATGTTTAATGGTGGTGTGTGTACACAGTGAAGCTGAGGTTCATGTTCAAGTTCAAATGCAGTTCAGTTTTGCCCTTATAAAAACTCCTAACAACTTTCTATTGATTTGGAATCGAGCCAGGACAGATAAAAAGCAAATACTGGATCTTAATTCATTTTTGTTAAGATGGCATGGTCACTGTGGCTTTGTTGTGTGCATGTTTTGTTTTTTTTGTGGTGTTTCATATATATGTGTGCACCGCCGCTTGTTCTTACTTTGTATATAGTCTTTAGCTTTTATTTGTAGTTTTATTTCTTATTCTATTTACTCAAACTTCATTGGCAACAACTATTTAACTTCTTTGCACCGGGTTAATTTAATGCAGTTTAACTTTAATATATGTTTACTGAAGTATAGGTTCATTTTTTTTTTAAAGTATGTTTTTTTACTGTGTGTTTACTGTCTAACTGTATGCATGTGTTGCCATCCAAACTTCTATAATTATATTTATGGGTTACTAATGTTTCAATGTTAATGAACATTGTTATGCAATGAGATGCATGCAAACCTGCGTGCACTGTTGATCCACATGACGCCGTTGCCATGGCAACACACCAAGCGCCATACTGGAGAGACTCCTCATCCACAAGTGTGTCAAGTTAAGAAAAATCTCCACTGTAACATCTGATACTTTTACTAATTAAAAGTTCCCTACATTCATCAGCACGTATAAATATTTTAATAGTCGTGTCCTTCACTTAGTTACCATGGTGACCAAACAGCCAAGGCTAATAAGGGTAAAGTATTTCAGTCCATTTCTGTAACACTGCCCCACCTGTCAGGTTTCCATGCACCAAAATCAACACTGACTTCAACGCCGCGCTAATCCCCGCCCTCTCCTAACGTCAATCAAACACGGACTAAGTCTAACTCTACCCCACATCAGCTGGAGAGTTTGTCATTGACTCCCTCCTGTTGAAACATGCAGGTTAATGTGAGTTTTTTTCCTGCCAGCAGAGCCTCGCCTCTCTCCTCTGTGAGCTCAGAAATAAGCCACGGGCTGCCAGACAGAGTGGAGAGGGAGGGAGCGCCATGACAGGATAACGTTGACGTCTGCTCGGACTCCTGCGTGTCCTTTAGATGTAGTTACCTTATCGGCACACACCTCATGTACTGATACAGCCGATAGCTTCACTCTCTCGTTATAACACGCTTAATGACACTTGTTTGAAGACGAATAATGAAGTTAAACCTCCTTACCTTCTTCACCATAACGGTCGTATATGTCCTTTTTCTTTGGGTCGCTCAAAACGTCGTAAGCTTCAGCGATCTCTTTGAATTTCTCCTCGGCTCCCGCTGACTTGTTTTTATCGGGGTGATAACGCAGAGCCTGCTTACGATACGCTTTCTTTATATCGTCCTCCGACGCTCCTCTCTTAATTCCCAAAATGTCGTAGTAGTCTTTACCCATTTTGACCATCCAGCGGCCTCTTTAGTAAAAAAAAAAAACAGTTCAGAAGACACAAGCAGTTCAGTAGCACGTCCTCGCTGCGTCCTCCGTCCCAGCTCAGAGCGCTGTGCCCCGGAGATTTTCTTTATACGCGGCGCAGAAACTTCCAGAGTTTTCCATAACCAGCCCGAACAATCCCAACTGTCAACAGTTCAACCGACACGCCCAGAGGCACGTCACGTCATGCTGCATTCAAGTACAGCCGGAAATGTTCCCGCACACAGTCGGTTACATACCATGCCTTATCAGTCGCCCCGAAATCGGGATGGCTATAAACAACACAACAAGAACATGTAGGCGTGGGTTATCTTTTTAAATAAGTATTTAACTTTATTTAGATAGAAAGAATTCACAACGTCCCTATGGACTTTATCGACATGATCATAAGCAAGTCACAGTTGATGCCATGGACAATAGCCTAGAAATACTTGTTGTGCAAGCCGTGTCTAACTTAGAAAAAAAAAAGAAAAAGACTCTCGTACTTATCCCCACCGCACCGATATGAACCTGTGCACAGATTGCTGGCAGGAGCTTTTGTTATGCTTGGGTGTGGCCCAGATTTAAGACTATTAAATCCTCCATGTGCCGCTTAGGATTTAGCTGTACAACAAGGAGACTGTGAGACTGAGAGGACACCGAGATTCTGTCCAAACAAAATTATGCTGGATTTACAGGCCGACAAGCAATGTGAGATAAACTGTGTATTATCTGCAACAGTGAGGATAACATGCAGGATCACTCCAACCACTGGAGCCGTGTCACTTTTTATGTAGAGTATTACTATTATTATGGTTTTATTTATTTATTTTATTTTTTTTTACTACAAACCCTTCTCGAAGTATACGTAAAAAAAAAAAGCCAATTGATTTATATTGGACAATAGTGCCATTTTGTTTTATGTTCTGTAACTGCATGACCTTTAAAGTAGGCCCTACACACAGGGCGTAGACAAGTGTGTGACTAACAGAGATTTGTTGTAACAAGTCACACTGCACCCTCAGTGTCAGTGTGAAACTAGAAGCCAACATTTTACTGAGAGCAAATACTAGACTGAATCAACTGCACAACAAGAAAACACGAATGTAACAAAATGGCTCCTCAAGTGTTGTGATACACATTAATAGGCACAGTCAAACACATGCACACAAGAAATGAATCAAAGATGTCTCTGCTTCAGAGTTTTATTTTTTCATCACTGACAGTATTGTAGGGTAGTGACGTGTTTTAGAATGAATCAGTAAATTGCAGTACAAAGTTGAAATTAGCTTATAGTGACTACGTCTTTGTATGAGATACTGTCTACAGAAAAACCTGTTTTTTCTCTCTCGCAATGACACATTTTAAATGTCACTACAGGTGTTAACAGCTCTACAGACCCGCCCAAGTCACAGCACTATTTTTTGTTTGCTTTTGTTATTGATATTGTGTCGTTTTGTTGTACAAGACAATTATTTTCATATAAATGTGCCTGACAATCTCCTTTAGAATGAGCATTGCCTTTGGTTTGAGATGATGAAATGACAACATACCAGGAAAATGGCAAACTTTATTTTTGTAGGACACACAAAGAAATCACAATATACACACTACAGAAAATGTATTAAAACAAGAGAAAGTTGAGTTTACATAATGTGCAATTGTGGGAAATAAAATACAAATAATGTAACAGCACAGAAGACTACACAGACTACAGAAACAAATAAAAATAATGGAATGAAATAACAATAATAATATTGATAATACTAATATTGATAATAATAATAATAATAATAATTGGAAATTAAGTTATGAAAAGTCACCAGACAGACAAATTATATATCTAGACAATTTAGGAGAATAAATACACGTGGTGTGCAGTGTGCTGTCGCCAGTAAGCATGCGCACAAACGGACAGAGCAACTATTCAAAAAGCAATAAAGACACCACGCACTAAACCCAATTATTGTTGGCATAGCAGCGACCTCTCCGCCTGCTCAAATCTCATTGGCTACGACGCTGATAGTGTGGGCGTATTCGCCTGGATTCCGCCTGTTTTCATTGGCTACAGCGAGGCAGTAGTGCCCGCCTACGGTGGCCAGAGCAGTCGCATATTACTCCGCTGATTGGAGGCGGCTCTGTCAATCATCTGGGATATTAAGGAAGGGGGTGCCAACTGCCAAGATGAAGCACTACGAGGTAAGTAGTGTCTATGAAACTCGAAACTGTGAATGAACCGCGTTATGGGGCCAGAATTTAATTAAGCCAACCTATGCAGAATTTTCTTGTGATTTCTCTCATTGTAAACTCCAGCAGGACAGACACAGTCAAAGCTCTGAACATGAGCAGTGAGGGTCGCATGCTGCTGCAGCGCCGCCTGTCATGGGCTGGTTGCTATGGCCTCTGTGGCCTCTCGTACACGGAAATGAAGCATTGTACTGGCTGAAATATCGCTGAAAATCAGGCTGCACCCACAAGCGATGAGTAATTATACTTTTATGCATTGTGTCTTGGGTAAAAGCTGAGAAGCTCTGTTAGCCAGACACAGACCTCTCTGTGCTCTGTGCTCGGCATCATCGCCATCTTTGGCTGGAGTGACTCATGGCGCCTTATCTTGTTATTAACCAATAATGCAGGTGAACAGTCAAGTGCGCCGTCTCACACCATGAAGCCTCAGGGGCCATTGATGAAAGAAACACAAACAATGTTGGGGTCTTAGAAACTGTCTTAGGCCTATTTTATCATCAATAATTAAAGTTTTCCATAGTATGCTTTGCTTAAGCACTGAAGTCTTTTCTCACCGCTGAGTGAATTTCCTGAGAACCAAACCTATCAGACAGGATTTGAAGTAGTTTGACAGAAACTGATCTAACCAGACCTGCTCCCCTTCTCTCAGTTGACAGACGTTGCTTTTGCAGCCTGAGGGGCAAAACAACAACAACATTTAAATCATGAGAAACTGGTGACACAACACAAAATATAGCTATGTTGATGTAGATCTAAACATTTGCTTAAAGGTGAAGGTTTTTCATGAATGTATGCTGTTTATCATTCACTGGTTGCACTGGTATCAGCATTTATTAGCACTGGACATTGTGTCAGTCATATACCAATACTGCAAACCTCCAATCTATCTGCTCATCTTTTCAGGGCTATCTTTAGTGATGGCCATCTGAACTTAGTTGCCCTCTGAATAAAACTAGCCTATACTTTTTTTAAAAACAGTATTTCATTGAGGTTTTCCACATATGGAAAACATACAAAAACAGCAGCCACGGCAGCAATAAATTATGTATGTAAAGGAGAACACAAGACATTTAAAATAATTTCATACAAAGAAACTGAATGTGCAGAAGGATTTATGTTATACAATAAAGATTAAAAAATAAATAAAAAAAACCTGAAAATTAAAAGCAGCAGTAGTGATGATTTCCAAGATATTGCAATATTCTCATCTTAAAAAAAAATCAGAAAAGGTTTCCATATTTTAATTCATTGTTTTATTTTTCCTCTAACAATATACACCGACCCATCATTACATTAGGTCCACGTGTACAATCTAATCCAATACAACAACTCAAGACGTGTTTTTTCAAAGAAAGTAAATGTTTATTTAATATCCTTCAGATATTCCAGTAGAATTTCCAGTTAGTATAATTATTATTTCATTTATATTGTTAAAAATCCCATGTTGTTTTAATCACTGTTAATTTGTTCCTGAAAGAAATACTATTTAGTTTTATTATATTTCCGTTGAGTTTCCATTTTTCCCACGGTAATGAACGCATCACAGTCATTCCGACGGTCAGTGAACGCACCTCGCATGTGTGAGACGCCGTAATGTAGAGAGAAGTATATAGCTCCGCTAAAGAGCAGTGTATGATGTATTTCTTGCCTGTGTTTTTCCTATATCCTGCATCGTGGGTTTATTGTGTGTGAATGAGAAAAGAATCAGCAACCGTGGCCAGATCACCGCGCACGTTGTTTCATTGCATCAATTGCGTCACGCCACTATTCGGCCACACCATTCGGCCACTTCACCTAAAGCCGAATGTGGCATTTTTTGCAATATTCGGCCGAATACTTTCGGTGGCCGAATTTTCGGTGCATCCCTACTTAACACATAATTTTTCAGTTTGTGTTGACAATTAAGAGGTGTTAATTCCACTTTATGTTCATCATTGAGTTCTTAATGGCTGCTGTTGTTGTCCAGGACTACTGAAAGGTGTTTCTAATGTCATGGTCCTCTCAATATAATGCAGACCAATTTAACACTACCGCAAACTTCAACCTCAGTAGTAAATATAATAGTTAAATGAATACCTCTCTGACAGTGTCAACAAAACCTGGAAAAGTTTTGTAAAAAGTAGAATTAATGGCAGAGTTGTTGGATTGTACGAGTGTACCTAGTGGCCGGTCGGTGTATCTTAGTCTTTCTGTATGTTGCAATCTCCTTCACCGTGCACCTCTTTGAAGTATCTATGTAGACGCTGTGGCAAACAGACCTATGAGGTGCACTCATAGTAACTAATGTACCCAGTATTGCATTGAAATATGTGACTCCTAAAATCTGTGAAGATCAACTATGGTAGTACAAAGTTTTGCAATAGCCCTAAAATAAACTCTAACAGGTCACAGGACATGGTCACATTGTGCAAAGACTTTTATGTAGCCAACAAAACTGAATGATTAGCAAATCGATGGCATTGTTACAGCAGTACCTATGACAGGTAAACTAATTGCGGTCACAAAAATGTTGCTATGCTGGGTGTCGGCTATGACTGTCACCGTATCCAATGCAGCAGTGCACATGGTAAAAGATAAATGCTCACACCAGTGCCAACAGGTGCTCTTTGAGAAGACTTTTTTCCAATGCATTCTGCAATGTTTTTATCAAGTCAAGTTGAAGTTTAAGTCAATCAGTCATAATGTTTTTTATTCTTACTATAGTGCACATCACATCAATGTAAAGCCAAGCAGAAAAACTTTTTTTTTTAACTAAACATGTACGTAATTATTCCATGCTTTAAGCTGATTGACTGGATTAATCATCGTTCCATTGCATTTACAGCAGATAGCACCAGAGAGCTGCATGACTTTCTCAGCTATCTTGCTTACACACTGATCAGTATTGCTTATAAAACCACTTACCGGGTTAAGAAACATTTCCAGATTGCCTGTTAATCTGTCCAAACAGGTAATCTTTCTAGATTTACCTTGGGATCGGAGGTCCAAGAAAAAAAGAAAAGAAAAAAAAAACAGCAAGAAAGTCAGGCAAAGTCCCCTCATGAGCAATTAAAGCTTATATCTCCATGCTTCACCCTCAACCCAGAGTGCCTTACGAGGACAGACTGTCACTGCCAGACAGAGGCTTTATATAGATGAGATGGGGGGTGGAACAGTAGCAGTGGGTATGCCTGGTACACAGAAAACTGAGATGGGGTTATTTCCCCGAAGTCTCGACCGCAGTGTCATGTGGCCTGCTTTATTTAAGCATACGTGACTGTTTCATTTGTACAGTAATAAGGCAGCTCGACGGATTCATCTAAGAAGCACTGATTGAAGTCTTAGGAAGGCGAGATAAAAAGGGAATAACATGCCATCCGAGGAAAGTAAGGAAACATACAGACGAAACATGTGTATGCATAGTCCAGGCAATTAAACCAAATCACGTGAAAGCCTTGTTTATTTTTCTTTATGCCACTAGACTCTGTGTATACCACAAAAACATCCATACCCGCTGTATATTCATTAGACTGTGCATTCATTAATTCATGTCCGTCACGTCCACATTACCACTTGTGACTATCTGTCTTTCATTCATCATGGAAACTGTATCCCAACTGTTCGTCGTTAGAGAGTGGATGGGTGGGGGTGGGTGTCACCGGGGGGAATGCCCTGACTAATCCCTCAGAGTCTGGAGTATTATCACCTAATGGTGGCGAGGGAGAGGGAGACTCCCCATGTGTGACTGAGAGATCTGGCTTTTCAGTTTGGTTGGGGGGGGTCTGTTGGGAGTGGGCTGGTTACTCAGAGTTAGCAGTAGATGTTTATATTTAGCTGGGTAGAGGAAGAGAGCGGGGCAAACTAGGAAATGGATGGATGGATGGATGGAGGGGGGGGTTATTATGTTTGTCATAATACCCCTCTTTCATCTTCCCACTTATCCAGGGTTGAGAGGTGTCAGGGGTCATCAGGTGTACTTTTTTAGGGAGGAGTTGTGTTTCAAAACCAAGTCACTGCAGCCTTGAAATATAGTTTCCCCTGTGATATATTGTAGACAGTCTGCCACGGGGATACCGGGCATTCCTGTGTATGCAACTGTGCACACACATGTGGCATATGTCCACGCTCCAGGGGTCGGCTGGCTGTTAAATAAAGCAGCGCACCAGAAGTGAAGGAATGAGAGAGGGCCAAAGAGGGAGGGAGAGTGAGAGAATGGAGGGAGGGGCAGGGGGAGCAGAGGAGGGACAGATTTATCTCCACAGCTGAGTGCTGCTTCTCTCCTCTATGATTTTGGCGTGGATTTTGGATAGGCAGTTGAGAACGCTGACGAGTACCAAGGGGAAGAGTGTGGAGAAGTAGGGAATAAACCAAGCACAGGAGGAGGACTGTGGACATGGATACTCTAGCACTAGAGGCCACCGGCAATAAAAAGATAGCAAATGGGGCTGCAGTGGTGGCCCCGTTGCCAGCTCCCACGCCGGTCAAACGTAAACCTGCTAAAAAAGCTAAAAAGGCTGTTGTTTTCTTTGAGGTGGAGATACTGGATGCCAAGACCAAGGACAAACTGTGCTTCCTGGACAAGGTGAGACATTTTCTTTTTTTTTTCTTGAATTTCTAACAGTTTTCATCCTCATTTTTTTTTTTAGTTTGACTCTACAGTTTGCAACAAAAAAAAAACTGTATTTAATTGTCCTCGTGGCTGAGTTGTGGGTTTGTATTGTTACTAAATGCATGAGGTGCAGTGTGTCTGGTCCTATAGTAAAACATCTTTGTGTACGTGAGTCAGGTTTTCTAGAACATACTGTAGTTGAGCCACTGGAGCTGTAGTCTTCAATGTCAGTTATTGGGTGTGTAACTGGCAGCCTAAATGAGACACACACTGGAGCCCCTTTTATACATGTGACACAACACTGCTGGGTAAGGAATGGGCTTTTGGCAAGCACAAGGGTAGACAAAATATCATAAACAACCGTGCAACTGTGTAAACCAGTATGACGGTCAACAAATCTACACAGAAAAGTTTGTTTTGAAGTTTACAAGGTTAACTCTTCTTCGGGACTGTGTTGGATTTGGCTCTGTGTATAGGTGAACATAATACTACAGGTCATTATAAGGCATTTACAACACCACCACAACCTATGGGCTCAAAACTGCAGGTGCGTTTATGAGCAGTGTCCACACCCTGAACGGCCCCTGCAGAAACAAAGTCTGTATCCAATGTGATCCCATGCAATGTTGATTATATTATGGGTTCCATATATGCATATACAATACAAAATATGTTATTTGTGATATTTAGTATTAAGCTTTGAGGTCACCTCTGAATCACTTTATGGTGTCTCATTTTAGGACCCTGCTGTTTACTGCCTTCAGTGTTTACAACACTGTCAGAATCCAGACGCTACAATCATAGAAATTTAAAAAGGTTTCTGCTTTTATGACATGGTATATATGGATATATGGAGATTCTAAAAACAATCTGGTACTTGGTGGCATCATCAGGTTTGATTTTAATAAAAGAGCTAGAAGACAGCTCTCAAGAAGCATGATAAAGGGCACATGGAAAGGGAAGCAAAGTGGTTGAGGAAAATATGTTGGGGGTTCTTTGGGTCAGAATGCTTTTTGTGGAGATCCTTCATCATGAGCAGATTGGGTATTCGTTGTAAAGAATCAAACCCAGCTGGCTACAGGTGCAGGACAGACGGTTAGTTTGCAAACAGTATGTTGTTGGCCTCCAGAAAAAGTTTTGAGCAGCAAGACTTTTTGCCAAATCTAGTAGTGGTAGTGTAAACCTTGTTGTTGTATTGCATTTGTAAAAGAAACAGAGCTTGTTTGCCTGACAAAGTGAAGCTGAGTGGTACTCAAGTTGTGTATGTATTTGGGATTAAAGAGTATTAATTTTGTATTAGCCACCTTTATTTTGGTAGGACATTTAAGCCTATTGTTTCACCAGGTATATTTCCAGTCATTTGTACTTGGCCTGTACTTTGTTATTGTTGTGTTAGACGGCCTTAATTTGTTAGTGCCAGGCCTGTAAGTCAGTGTTGATGCATTGGGAGGGTTTAGTGTGTTAGTATATAGAGTCACTTAGCCAAGTTTACAGTGGTGTTAGTCCTTCAGCCACAGCAGACTCTTTATGAAAGGCTACTCCTCAAGACCACTAAGTGCTATCCTTGCTGGATTATACCCAGTGTGTCAGGTTAGCAGAGTTTCCATGGTGATAGCACGTGCAGACTTTACACCTTTTGGAAGTTTCACAGAAATGACACATATAGATCTGGATCTAGACAGAGGGCCCTTTGGGGGGACAGGGGGGCTGGCTGGTGTCCTAAAGTAGCCTAACAGAACTAAACTCACAAACTGAGTTAGAAATAAAACTGTGGTCCAGTATCATGTCTGGGTCAGAGTTTATAAGAGAGACTCCGTGATCTTTAAACTGAATGAAGCCTCTAGAAGGAACGGTGGACTGTAGGGGTCACAGAGAGGTGTTTTCTCAGTGATGTCATCCTGCTGAAAATGGCCTGGCGTGCCCAGGGCGACCTGAACAGAAGCCAAGTCAATTACAGCAGCAGACCTCAGTCTACTGCCCAAGTGTCACTCACGATATGAGGAACCTCACAAGGAAATGATCTCTGAATCTGTTATTAGAGCTGCTGTTGTGAGCGCTGCCGTCAAGAAAATACTTGTTCTACAAGTCCCACGCTTCCTAAAATGCAATAAAGAGGCAACTGTTTTGGACATTTTATGCAAAATAGAAGCGCTAAGATATTATAGTACCACTACACAATTTATACAAGACAGTGCTGGCAGTATTAATTGTTAATTAATTGCTAGTACAAACATTCTCTCTAAAATGTTGTTGCTTCGTCCTTGACTCAGATTCAGATTCATTTCTTGATTAGTAACTTTAAATGTTTGCATGTTTAAACAAAATAATATAGCACAATGACATTTTGCAAGTCCATGTCTCAGTACTATCTGAGCTTACATATATGCTTTTTCTTGCATTAGTCTCCCTCTATGTCACACCTTTTCCTAGACGGTGCCATTTCATGTACGTATACATTTCACAAAAAAATCCTAGCTCTCCTAGTCCAGGCCAGCAGACAAATATTGCCTTACTGCTCAAATGTTTTTAGTCACTGAAGTCATAAATGTCAAAGGTTGAGAGAAACTTGATGCTGATGTTTGCTGTTATGCAATGACGTGATGTGCTGACAGTATTGCAACAATTTGTCGCTTACAAAATAATGAACGAAGGGATGATGTGACTTCTCTCAAGCATGTTTGAAATCTCTAAGATCATTTTCAGAAACCTCTGAAAATAAATGGATATCAATGGCTGCATGAAAAGTTGCTTTATCATTCAGTTGCTAGTTATGGGTTAAGGATAAGTGAAGTTTATCATGCTGTACAAGTAAACGCAAACATAACACACACTACAACCATGTGTAATAAATGGGCTTTTATCTGCCCATAACAACTCCAGTACCTTAACTCTGAGCACTGGTCCCATCCCAAAGATCTGTACACACACGCTGCATGAAGCTCATTGTAATATTTAATTTTAATGCACTACCGCTGTACCTGAATTGAACTGTAATAGTTAATGTAACAGTAAATAAGTCACTGAGCTGAATCCTCAAGGAGGAAAATGTATAATGTTTGATGTATAATACTAAAAGTAAATCCGTTAAACAGGTGTCGTTACTCCACAAGATAAGAGTCTGGGACGAATGTGTAAACTGATAAAGCTTCTTTCTTGTTGTCATTGTGTTTATATTTGTGATAGTTGGGCCAAAGCAGGAAGTTAGGCACAAGGTCGTGTACTTTGGCAATGGTTATCTGTGTGTGTGTGTGTGTGTGTGTGTGTGCCTCTCTGAAACCCTAATACCAGCTGTTGACTACCCCATGTCCACCGGGTGTGTGGGTACAGCCCGAGCTAAATTTACCACTAATCACTATCATGAATGGAACACAGGGTTATTATTTGCTCCTCTATTGTGTGTATGTGTGTCCTGCCACTTATTTATTGTGGTGTTATTTGCAGGTCGAGCCAAATGCCACTATCGGGGAGATCAAGTCTATGTTCCACAAGAGCCGTGAGTTGCATCTATCCGCAGGCGACAAAGCCCTCATAAATCTGGTTTAAGATCGAGCAAATCTCCAAACCTCACACAGAAATATTCACTTCCTGTCCTGTCTTAAGATGTGTGGGTGAAGTATTTTGTCTGTTATCTGTGTGCTTCAGATCCTCAGTGGTACCCGGCCAGACAGTCCATTCGCCTAGACCCAAGTAAGTCAGCTAAGCGTGATCTGTCTGTATACTTTAAAGTGAACGTGGGATGACATCTGTCCACAACCAACTTATCATTTACTCATTAAGTATGTGTGTGTGTCTCAGAGGGGAAGTCTCTGAAGGATGAGGATGTACTGCAGCATCTTCCCGTGGGAACCACCGCAACCTTCTACTTCAGAGACCTGGGAGCCCAGATCAGCTGGGTCACGGTGAGTACAAGCCGAGGACGGGTCAGGTCAAACAGTTCCTGACAAGCCCATATACATCAAGTGAGATCAGGCAGAGCTATATTGAGATTTTCCACCTGAGTGTGTCAGATGTTTCCTCGTGACCTTGAGGTTAATTTGCTGCAGTGCAAGTTGTAAAGTGTTAAAGTTGTACTGGCTCTGCTGGGAATTGGAGGAGGGACAGCGACAGGAGAAACCGAGTGAAGATATTTCTCTTTCTAACACGTCAATAACCAAGTCTCTGCCTTCTTTTCTTTCAGGTCTTTCTGACAGAGTATACCGGCCCTTTGGTCATCTATCTGATGTTCTACTTCAGGGTTCCCTTCATCTACGCACCCAAATATGACTTTACCACCAGTAAACACTGGGTCGTACAGTGAGTCCCATCCGAACAGAGTTTTTTGACAAAATATTAAAATTGTTCATCTAGTGTTCTCATTAAGAGGATGTCATGTACCCGCAGTCCTCTTTTTTAATAGAGCTAATACAAGTGTCTGTGCTTTTTTCCAGTCTCGCTTGCATGTGTCACTCTTTCCACTACGTTAAGAGGCTGCTGGAGACGCTGTTTGTCCATCGCTTCTCTCATGGTACAATGCCGTTACGCAACATCTTTAAGGTGAGATACATTCCCCCAGTGACATGCTGTCATATCTTGCCTTACATGAAAAAGTGCAAAAGTCTGATTTAGACTGCGTGGAGTAAGAAGTCTCTGTGAATATTTGTGTCACATTTTCTGTTTCAGAACTGTACCTACTACTGGGGCTTTGCAGCGTGGATGGCTTATTACATCAACCACCCACTATACACACCACCCAGTGAGTATGCATGCACATACACTGCACACACAGCAAACACACACACATGTTTGTAACTCCTTTTCGTCATTACTTATGTTAACTGTGTCTGGTTGCAGTTTACGGGGAGCAACAAATCAGACTGGCCCTCATCTTATTCTTGGTGAGACTCTTTCTATCCTCGACACTTTTCTGTGAAATTAATTGTACATTTTGTTTAATTTGACCAATTATATAAACACATCATTTACATAATTTAAATTCTGTAAATTATTATTATTGATTATTATTTTCATTCTCAGTGTATAATAACACTTTTGTTTTCATTATATTTTGCACACACACCCAGTATTACAACAGTGTGACTGTTTTCTTTCTCAGTTCTGTCAGATCGGCAACTTTTCCATCCACATTGCTCTGCGGAACCTCCGTCCACCAGGTACACACACCTGTAACACCTGTACATGTGACACACGCACACACATACGCAGCTGTACAGTTCGGGCCACAGTGAATATCTGTTTTCCTTTAAAAAAAATGGTCATGGCTATTTGACGTGTTATTGTTAATTCTGTTTAAAAAAACAAAAAAAAAAATAAAACATTTCCATTAAACTGTGAAGAACATGATGCAGATCAGTTTCTGTCCAAAAATATTTGAGTGATTTTCACTTAAGGCCCCTATAAACACGATTTCACATTGTATTAAATATTCATTAAGGTCAACTTAGAATATTATTGTTGGTCAGTATATTCACTTTGGCCAAAATGTAAATATAGGAACGAGTAGCTGGAATTTTAGAAAATAGATCATTTTCTTTGACATTTTCTTTCTTCATTTAGGTTCTAAGACCAGGAAGATTCCCTATCCAACCAAGAACCCCTTCACCTGGATCTTCCTACTGGTCTCCTGCCCCAACTACACCTATGAGGTAACATGTTTTATTCACCGAGTAATAGCTGATGACTTTTCTCTGCTCGAATCATCGAATTTAGTTTAAAAATAATGTATGAGTGCATGGCTTTAAACTCTCTTAAAATCTCTTAAAATAGAAATGAGTTCATCTGGTTAAGCTGTCCCATCAATTATTCACATTGTGTCCACTGAAAGTTTTGTTAGTTAAACTTGCAGCTGCTGCCCTCTTGTGGTTTTAGTCTGTATGTAACATCCCTCCTCTTCCTCCCTCTAGCTGGGCTCCTGGCTCGGCTTCACCCTGATGACTCAGTGCCTGCCGGTGGCCTTTTTCACCTTGGTGGGTTTCATTCAGATGACCGTGTGGGCCAAGGGGAAGCACCGCAGCTACCTGAAGGAGTTCCGCGACTACCCTCCTCTCCGCTCACCCATCCTGCCCTTCATCCTTTAGAGAGCCGCTCCATAGCTATAGGAGTTTAGTACACCCCCACCTCTCCTCCCTCAGCCCTAACCGAGAACACTGGAACTTAGTAGACTGACTGAAAGAATCTAACCCGGTCCCCTTTTCCTTATCCACCCCTCAACCAAATTGTCTTTACCTTTGTGTCTGCGATCCCTGTCATGTTGAGTGAGAATGTGAACATTACACTACTCTATTTTTTTTAATTGTCTACAAACACACCCAATCTGATTGGTTAATTGATTTGTGTATCTGAGTTCCCGGAGCAGTCTTCAGCTTCATACTACCCGGTGTGTACTGAATGATGTACTATATATATATAAATACTGTACAATGTCTAACCGTGCTTGTCATCTCATACCGTTGTTATTGGGATGAATCTGTATCTGGTGATATTCAGCAAAACTTCAAATTGTTCCGTTTTGATATCAATAATCTAAATTTGAAACCATGACAAGCATTTGATTTTGTTGATCTGAAAGTAATTTATTAAAAAAAGGTGAACCAAAATGTTGTTGCCTTGTTATGTATTACAGATGTTGCTCTGTGTATTTGTAGCAAACACTGTTTGGACACCACTGTCCAGGAGTATCTGAGCTTTGTACAAGGTATGAGTATGGTGAATGAGACTTCTGGGCATTTAAATTTCTCATTATTGTCACGAATAGTCAAGAGTCAAATTTTTAAAAAGGTACATATTAAAACATGCACGTGTCCTGTGACAGGCCACACCTAAAAAATGATTAGCTTTTTTTAAGACTCGTCCAAATATTGTATATGTAAGAAACAATGCTGACCATGGATGATATTTGTAGCAGGTGATGTCCTCCAGAGGTCTACTGTATGTTTTGGCATGAATAAGACTGAGTGTCATAGAGCTTAAACAATATTGTTTATTGTGAACAGCAGCACATATATACAGAGAAGAAGTATCAGAGGGTGTACTGATCATGCAGCTTCAGCGTGAGCCTCGATCCTCTTCTTCCTCAGCTGGAGCCGCCTCTCTCTCTCATACTCCTTCATACGCATCACATAGCTGGAGACGGAAACATAACGTACGTCATTTAGGATGGATGTATATTACTACGCACAAGGTGAAATATGAAACTGTTGACCATGAATACACTTAGAATGATTTAATCTTCGAGATACATTGTTATTAGGAAACTAGGAGTTGTTGTCAAATCCCAATTTTCAAAAAGGAAAACTTGCTACTTATTTTACACAATCTTTAAGATCTTTTTAAACAAATATGTTGACAAAAATGGAAAATTGAACATCTACAATGTCACGAGAACTGGGCAACTCCATCTTGCTGAAGAAGATGGTGTGATAATATTGAAAGCTCCAGAGCAGCTACTACGTGAAGCCAGTGTTAGAACGAGTTTAATCAATGTGAGGACACGGTATAAGATTATTAGTAGCTTATAAATTGAACTAGACTAAAGTTTTCTGGGTGTTGAACCTTGAAGTAGACACAAACAATGCATAACTTAGTCTTACAAAGACGTCTCAACTTTCTCTGCACTGTAAACACTTACTCCTGGTGTTCGCAATAGTCCCAGTCGTGTCTCTCATGCTTGCAGGCCAGGAAGTTGGGCCAGTTGTCCCTCTTGCACTTCATGAGTTTCAGGAGATACTGGGCACAGTAGTCCCTCTGCTCCAGAGGCAGCTGGGCCAAGTTCATCTGCTCCTGAGTTGCTACCATCTCTGGCAAAGGGATGACAAATGTTCAGCCTCGTCGTTCAATGAACACAGACCTGATGGTAATACAGTGTCTGTTATACACTGTTTTATAATAAGCCCTAATCTAAAACTTTGGGTTCTCACTCTTCTATTCAAATACATTTTAAATGACTTGATTGGCTTTACTAACCAACACTTTGCATCAAACTTACTCGAGCTGGATTGAACATTAAACTTTTCTTTAAAACATTTCTTTCCGATGGGATTTCACTTTTTAAATTTCGCACGTATCTGCACAAAGAATCAACAAACTACCGACATACACCTTCAGTATATCGTCCTGTAGTTTGGGAAAAACCAGGCACAGCTTCGGTAACAACAACAACATGTCTTCATGTAGTGTTTATTACTGATGCTGTAAAATGTGTCGATATAAGCAACACTTGAAACCAGTTGTTTTTAATATGACATTATAATAATTATCCTATGCCTTGAGGAACATATACACACACATCATATACAATATCTACACATACACAATATACATATATAACTATATTACATATCCACATACAACCATACATACATACATACTTACAACACACACCACACACATCATACTATATATATTATATATATATATATTTATATATATATATAGATATATATATATATATTTTTTTTTTCTATTGCATCTTTGCAGAGCCTTAAATTAAAATGCAATGCATCGTTATAGGTTTTAATGTGTTTACTGTGTCTCATACTGCTACTTGGATGCATTCCCTCTGGATCAATAAATATGGATCTATATATTTATTTATTTAACCAGGTAAGGTCCCACTGAGATTAAAAACCTCTTTTACAAAGGAGTCCTGCTCAAAATATGCATCCAGTCGTGATTTAAATAAAGTAAACACATGTTAACAGTTAGCATTGAGCTAACTGTTGCCATTAGCTCAATGCTAACTCGGCTAGCGCCTAACCAGCTGGACTACAATCAGTCGGTGTGGATCCTCAGGACTACAAACACAGTGTACGGTGTGTTATGTTGTCTCTGAGCTCCGGCAGCACACTGACCTCTCTCCTTCCTCTCCGCGAAGCCGTACTCGGGGTCAAACTGAGACTTCTTCTTCGGGTCCGGCTCGGTCTCTGTCTCGGTGACGTACCGTCTGACCAGGTGAGCTCCCATGGCACCGACGACGTTTGTGCACTGCTAGATAAAAATAATGAATATGTCTTCTTTGCTTCTGCTTCGTGTTTTATCTGTTATTTCCAAAATGATGCACCTGTCTGCGATCCGGTCACCTCCACGGGCGCCCTGCTGCTGCTTCCGCCGTTCACCGGAGATAAACAGCCGCCCGGTGCTTCATGGAAACATCTTCCCTGCTGAGCAAACGACAAAGGTTCCGCTCTCAGGTTCCAATAACTGGATGTTTATTAATATTGGAAGCAATATAAGTATTGATTTGTAAACCCAGTTGTAAATATAAATGATGTAAACCATACTAACATCATCCGTACCGGCACTAACCAATGTGGCGCCCTAAGCAAGATTTTATGTGCAAGAAACTTTGTCTTTGACATTTTATTTTTTTATTTTATTATTACAGAACAAGTTGTCCGATCAAAACAGTACACAAGAAGATAGTAAATTAGAAATACAAAAAAATTTAATAAACACAAAAATAGTGTACAAAAAACCCCACAAAATAAGAGGTCAACAGCACATCTGAAGAAAGAAGAGGAGTGTGTGACATGTGTGTTACAGTCCAATAATAAAAAAGATGATACCAAGAAAAAAATGAAATGAAATGCTAATAATGGAAAACTTAAGAGATGCATGATTTCCACTATTCTGTACATGTACCATATACAATGCAATTATTTCTGATATTTCTGAAAATTAGATTCAATTTTATTATCATTACAGTGAACTGCTGATTAGCAGAATGCAAAGAGGCAGTAAACTGCAGTATAATATAACATATGGGAATGCTAAGTTATGAAGTATTAACATTAATGATGTGCACTTCAACACTGATGTTTAACACTATAAACACACTTTAGACAATGTGAACTGTAACACAAAGGAATAACATTTTGAAAACTACGTTCTTAAGAAAGTGTTATTATTATTATTATTATTATTATATTATTATTATTATTATTATTATTATTATTGTTATTTGTTTTGCTATTAACGTGGGCTTATTTTTTTCATATCAAGAAATAATAGCACCAACTAAAAGTTACTCCTTTAATTCTTCCCACATTTGTGGCGCCCCCTGGATAGACAGCGTCCTTAGCATTTGCCTATACTGCCCATGCAACGCTCTAATTAATGTATATTTGACATTTTGACAGAGATTAGACTGGTGAGCACCTACAGAGGATAAACCTTTTTAGATTTTTGTAACATGGCTGTGCCTCTGATATCACCCTCAGGCCAAACTGAATTCTCTTTTTTTTTGGTTATTTTTCAGCCTAGTTGTATCACAGAAAATAATTTTTCATTTAATATGTTTTGTTTATAATGATAGTTACGTCATTTCATCGCTGCCAGCATAATTATACACCTTTAGTTTTCTTGTATAGTGGAGGAAGCCTCTGTTATGTTTATGATCGCAAGGAATGAGTGGAGGAAGCCTCTGTTATGTTTATGATCGCAAGGAATGCCTAATTGGGGTCCATGCAGCGAAGCTGCGGGAACCCATTGTGTTTCTACCTTTTCTTTCTTATTATTGTTATTTCTTCCGCCATGGGAGTCTATAAAAGTTGTGAAATTTGGCACATTGATTAAGGACAGTCGTATCTGTAATGTCACCAAGTTACATGTTGGCAGTAAACATGGTATAGCACCACCAACAGGTCAAAGTTTAAGGTACATTTGTGCATGTAACTTTTTAACCCATAGCCCAAAACAAGGTATCGTTGGATTCCTTGGATCATAATACACCATGATAGATTTTCCGGCATCTTGGATTTTGTTGAAAACTGGTGAAACTAAATTTTCAGTGGTCGCAAATTTTGATGGATTCCCACGAAAATCGACACAGAGTATATTCAGACCAATCCACACAAAACTTGGGAGATGGATTTTTCAATTTCGACTTTGTTTGCGTGCTACAGCCAATCGAAATCAGCGGCGAAGGCGCCGATTTTTGCTTGCAGCTATATTTTCTTTATGAAATAGTTCTGGTAACTGTGATTAAACAAACACTGTGGCAGAATAAGCCTTTTAAATAAATCATATGTTGTTTAATGTAAACCCTGGTATGATTATGTTCCCATCTCGTCAGGGAGATTCACCCCACCTGTGGCCTCATCTATAAAGGCATGGCCTTTCCAAGATGTCTCTCCCTGTCCCTCCTGGATGACTGGTGCCTCCAGGCACCCCAGCGTAGTTTTGTTTTGTTTTGTTGTGTTCTGTTGGCTCTTTTGTTTTCTCATAATTACCCACATACACCTTGCACATCCAACACCTTTCACCACACCACTGATTACTGACCTACACTTAAATTCTGTTCTTTAAATAAATTTGTGGTTAATTTAACTGGTTGCTGTGTGGTTCTCCCTCCTTGGTTGTGCTCTTGAACGAGCTGGGCATAACAAGTGGAGGCTCATCCAATTTTGAACTTGGTGTGGTGGAGTGTCAATGTTGGCACTTGTGTGGCAGTAAAATTGGGAGGCTTACAGTGGCTTGTTTTTATGAGTGTAGTGTTGACCAGAGGGGTAAATGGTGTGGTGCTCTCTTTGTTGACCTGCATTCAGAGACTGGTGGCTTTAAGTTGTGCTGTGTATGGCTGTAGGGTAGTTGTGGCTAGAGCAGTTTTGTCCCTCTGCTGTAGTGGCAGTTGTCTCACCAGGAGGGGTTGCTCTGTTTTTCTGAACAACAGGGGGATGAGCATCAGCATCCTCATGAACAGGAAAATCGTCCTGATCATCAAGAGGATGAGGAGAAGGACGACAAAAATGTTTTCAACCCTACCTCCTCACTTTGGCACAATCGCTGCGTCGACTTTTCTTTCAGCCTGGGCTACGTCCTTTGCGTCTGGCAAGGCCAGTGATGGTGCAGGAAGCCCTTGCGACTGGCAAGGCTGTCGATCCCTCATGTCCACAGCAGGAGAGGAACCATTAATTTGGCTGTGTGGTGAGAGAAAGAGGAAGATGCCAAAAAGCTGCAAAGAAGAACAATACAACAAAGTACTTCCACTCTCACCACCAAGAAAGCTCCTCAAGGGAGCAGTTTAAATTTCATGCAGCTTGAAGACCCCTCCAAAAACATTTAGCTAACGCCTTCTGTTAGCTCCTTAATCTTCACATGTACAAAAAAAGGTAAGTATGAGCTTCTCAGTTCTAAGCAAATTCAAATGATTCATTCAATAATTCATAGACTGTCTTACTAACCAATTTTACTCTTCACTCCAAACAGAAAAAGTAAGTGTGTGTGTGTGTGTGTGTGTGTGTGTGTGTAATTAATAGTAGTTAATAGTAAATAGTAAAGTAAATAATATTTTATTTATTTTATTTATATAGACAAAACCAAAAGACAAAATGCAAAGGAAAACCGAAATAATAAAGAAAACCCAGGGGACAAAATCATAAAACTACGACAAAGCAACAAAATAAAAATGACAAAATAAGGCAATGAGACAAAGTAGAATCATGAAAACAAAAGTGAGACAAAGCAGCTGTCTGGCGTGGAGTCGGCTGGGGGGAACAAGCAAGCAAGCTGGTCTGCAGCATAAGCGTCAAAGTCAGCCAAACTCCACACTGAATTAACTTTTATGCATGGAGATCAGACCCCCATTCAGGGTGTATTGCACTGGTTCTCAAACTGTGGCACTGAGTACTACTGGTGGTACACAATCTTCTTGTTATTGTACTTGGAGGAATCTCTGAAATTACTTTTGGAAATGAGATAAATTAATTCAAAAACACACAGGATTATCAAAATACTATGCTGGAATGTGATTTAAAATAAACCTTTCATTTCCTGTAATATTTTGTTTCAGTATCAGCCTAATGGGGCAGGTGGAAGTGTGGATCAGGAGTATGTGTTTTCCACCAAATTAACTCTGGCTCTTGAGACAGTTCTGTTCAGGATTATTATTAATTATTAAAATAAACAAGGTTGACAGTACTATAACGTCTGTCAGGGTGGTGTTACTTGGACAGCCGAATATTTTCTGAAGTGGTACATGGCGTAAAAAGTTTGAGACTGGTTTATTGATTTATCAAACACTGCAAATTGAGGTACAACGAGGTGTGTTTGGCAAAATATAATAGTCATTTGTGTGAACCAACTCCTTAATATACATTTTAAGGCTCTCACGTCGAGGAGCCTCTGTCAAATTTAGCCTTATCATGGTAATTATCTTGTTTATATTGTGTGTTCATGATGCACATACATTTGTGTTTGATCCAATCGTCCTGTCTCACAGCAGACATCTCGACTTGTCACAGTAAGAAAAGCGCAGGTGTTACTAAAAACAATAAAGGTACATTGTGTGCATCCAGTGGTGAGATTGCAATCAACTGAGCATCCATCGTCTCATCCTACTCCTCCAAGTCTTAAGGAAAATATACAGTGGCTGCAAAACTTACAAGAAAGAGACAGTGTTTGGTTTGTCTTGGGAACACATGGGAGGCCCCGTGGAAAAGGACCCCGCACCTCCGTAGATATAAAAAGGCTCATTCTACAAAACAACTATCCTGTTTTTTGACAAATTCTGTCAATAGATTACTCCTAAATCTTAAACCCTGGACCTTTAGTGAAGGCCTCCGAGTTCTATAAACTGCATATGCAACCGGTATTCCAGGCTAAACCTTGTCAGAGTGATCATAGAGTTATACAAATAAATTTATTCATCACATTTTAAACTCACACATACAAACAACTTACATAAATATCATTGTGCAAACAGATTACAGTGTGTTAAAACCCAAAGATTTAATGTTATTATGATTATGGCATTGAAATCAATATTATAACATAGATTATAGACAGACATTTTTCATCTGATTTCTTTGTTTGATTCATGTTATTTCCTGTGTGTTTAAAAGTCTTCCTTATAATTATTATTACAGTATGTTTTCCTTTGTATTTTGCCATTTCCACTCCCATTATTCTTCTGCTAACATTTCTCCAAGGAAGCCAAGCACCGTAGTGGAAAAGGAAAGCATTGTGCAGCTGTTCAACTATACAATGAGTTTTTATCACTGATAGAGATCATCACTGCCTTCATCTCCATACATGTTCGGCCTCCCTGATCCAGAACCTGACCCCTGATCTCCAGACCGGGTACCAGTAGCTGAAGGGAACCTAGGTGAAGGGGGAATAAAAAGGAATGAGTCTTAAAATGTGTATTGAAGAAATCAAGATTTCATTTTCTGTGTTGCACATGAATATGTGTACCTGAAGTTTCCAAAACCTCGGCTCTGCTGCAAAGTTTTAGCAAACACTTCATATTTGCGGATGTCATTGTCACTGACAGAGCGACGTGCAAATCGCATCGCCTCTTCAAAATGGTCCTTCCTGATCTCTGGGACTGGATCAAAGTCCTCATCCTACAAACAGAGAAAAACATTATGAGGGTGGAAACAATACACACTCTGTGTGTGTGTGTGTGTGTGTGTGTGTTCCCAGTCCAAAGGCTGAAAGTTAGGAAAACACACAGCCGCCCTTTAGGGAACTTTTTTATCTTCCACCATCTCTATCTGTACCGAGCACACACAGCCTGGTACTGCCTTGAGGAGTGGAGTGTGTGTGTGTGTGTGTGTGTGTGTGTATTAAGGAGAGGAAAAACTCCCAATTATCATTTTATGGTGTAAGTATGCAGTGCGGCAGTAGCAGTCTGACCATGGGGATGCCTGGTCTGTTCTGCCTCTGACGCTCAGCCTTGATCTCGGCCTCGATGGCCTCACGGATGGCCAGCTTACAAGCCCGCTGGCAGATCTCTGTCAAGTCAGCTCCAGAGAAACCATCTGTGATGCCAGACAGGTATTCCAGGTCCACATCCTACAGAGAGGAGATGCAAAAGGAAGGTGAAGGAGCAGAGACTGAGACTTAAGACACAAAAAATGTGACACTTTGATGATCAACATTCAACACTAACTCGTGCGACAGGGGACTTGCGCAGGTTGGCGTTTAGGATTGATGTGCGAGATGCTTTGTCTGGGAGTGGGATGTAGATGAGCTGGTCTAAACGGCCCGGCCTCAGGATGGCAGCATCTATGATGTCTGGTCTGGTGTGATGAATAAAGAAAGTGAGATGAACAGAGAGGAAAATCAATCTCGAGTCCCAGTGTACCGACCTCTCAAACCACCAGTCCCTATACAAATTCCCACATGTGCACCTGTTCGTGGCGCCAATAATGAAAACATTCTTTTTGTCCGACATGCCGTCCATCTCTGTGAGTATCTGGTTAATGACTCTGTCAGCTGCACCACCTGCATCCCCAGCTCCGCCTCCTCTGGATTTGGCGATGGAGTCTAACTCGTCGAAAAACAGGATGCAGGGGGCCGCCTGTCTGGCCTGTGAGCAGAGAAGAGCTCAGCATGGTTACAGTGTGACACACAGACACTACAATTGTCTATCCTGTCATGATTTATTCATTCATCTCTTCTTTCTCTGCTCTCACCTTGTCAAACACATCTCTGACATTGGCTTCTGATTCTCCGAACCACATGGTCAGCATCTCTGGTCCTTTGATGGAGACAAAGTTTGCTTGGCACTCATTAGCAATGGCCTTAGCCAATAGGGTCTTCCCACAGCCTGGAGGGCCGTAGAACAGCACTCCACGAGATGGAGTCATACCAAACTTCAGGAACTTGTCTGGATACTCGACAGGGTACTGAGGAGAGTGAGACAAAGAAAGATGGATTGTTGGTGGGACTTGTGTTTACAGGTATGTGTGGAGTCTCTTAGCGTGTGTGTCAGTGTGTGTTGCTTCCACCTGGACGAGCTCTTGAAGTTCCCTCTTGACCTCGTCCAGTCCTCCGATATCCTGCCAGGTCACCTGAGGCACCTCAGCAACGGTTTCTCTGAGAGCTGATGGGTTGCTCTGACTCAGTGCCCACTGATGGAGGACATGACGGTGTCAGAGAAAGGGGACGGACTTTGATGGATAGTCTGTATGTGTGTATTTGTGTGCATGTGTACTTGGAAGTCATCCATAGTGACAGCCAGTGAGTTGAGCAGGTCAGCGTCGATGGAATCGTCCTCCAGGTCTATGAGGATCAGCTTCTTGCGGATGGCTTGCAGAGCAGCTTCTGAGCACAAAGCAGCCAGGTCGGCGCCTACATGACCATGCGTCTCTGTGCCTATCTGAGATATAATAAATAGTTAAATAATTAGGCACATTCAGACAGGATCCGGCACTGCAGAGAAAACAGTTTTTTTCTCTTATTTGAGTGCAGGTAGTGCGTTTTGGCTGAGCCGGTGCGGGCTGCTGGGGTGTCACAGTGACCTGTGGCGAAGAAGAGGCTACCAGGAGGCTATCCAGGATTCATGGACTAAACTCTGATACTCTACCTGTTGTGTTCTAGCTTTGTTTATTTCATGTCTGGCTAGCAATTTACGCTGCAAAATAGTGGCATGAAGAAGTTTAATTTGTTTTGTGTCCATTATTTTAAGAGAGACAGAGAGGGAGCGAGTGAGCTTTGGTCTAGAGACATGGACAGTTAATGACAGTTAGTGAGTTAAGCCAGTTCATCAGTGAAATAAAAAGTTATTTACTTAGACACAGTCATACTTTACAGGCAAATATGTTGATGGAGCTGTGCTGTTACACACAGTAATAGTAATAAATTTAATCAGCATGAGAGTGAATGAAAACTGGGCTCTGTTGAATTTATTAATACTAGACGGTTAGCATGTGACAGTGCTTTTTTTTGGAAAAATTTATTTTTACACAATACCTCATTCAGTAGTTTATATTGAAGCTGCAAGTAAGAACTCTTCATTATCAGTAAATTGATTAACTGTTTGGTGCATAGTATGACAAAAAATACTGATAAATCCTCATCGTAATTTTCCAAATCCCATCTGGCATTATCAGATTTCTTGTTTTGTTTAACCAACATTGAAAAACCCAAAGATGATCAATTTACAATCATATAAAAAAAAAAAATCAGCAAATCCTCAGATTTCAGAATTAAAGTTTGATAGTACTTTGAGTCTGGCTTTTTAAAGGACCAGCATGTAGGATGTAATGACATCTCGTGGTGTAGTTGTAGATTACAACCCTTTCCAACAATCCTCCTGTTTCAAACATGAAGAAGAAACTACTGTGTCCATGAAATGCTAGAGAAAAATAGGTGATACGTGATTATACACTAATCTTACACACTGGACATTTAAACAAAAAATTTCATGATTAAAATAGTTGCAGACTTATTATTTTTGATTATCTAAGTGTTTCAGCTTAAACTATTAAATCATTTTATGTTCGTTTGACCTGAACTGCTGCACTTAATCACCTTCTCCAGGTCGACGTCGTCACCCAGTTTCATGTTTTTGGTGTGAATCTGCAGGATCTCCAGTCTGCCAGTTGAATCAGGGATTCCAATGTCAATCTCACGGTCAAACCTACCTGGATGGAGACAACGCAATAAATGTAAATGAATGTGTGTGTGTGTGTGTGTGTGTGTGTGTGATTGCTTTGTGTTGCGTGTGTGTGTCCTGACCAAAGCGCCTCAGAGCAGAGTCCACGCTGTTTGGTCTGTTTGTAGCTGCCATGACAACCACATGCACTCTTTGCTTCAGGCCATCCATCAGGGTCAGGAGTTGGGAGACTATACGCCTCTCCACTTCCCCATGGGTCTACACAAACACACACACACACAGAGTTACAGACGCTATACAGCAGATACAGACATTTTGTACGTGTTCTCTATTGTTTACCTTTTCTCTCTTGGGAGCGATGGCGTCCAGTTCATCAATAAAGATGATGGCTGGAGCGTTTTTCTCTGCCTCCTCAAACGCCTTCCTTAGGTTGCTCTCTGACTCTCCAGCCAGCTTACTCATGATCTCAGGACCTTCACACAACAATGCAGAGCATCTAAAGCATATTTTCACTCAAATCTACAAATAAGAAAACCAATGAGTAAACAATCATTTACAACCAGGTTCTAGTAACTCTTCTTCAACGCTATGTCACTATGAGAACAAAAATCACTCACCATTGATGAGGAAGAAGAAGGCACCAGTTTCATTGGCTACAGCCCGGGCCACCAGGGTCTTCCCTGTGCCTGCAGGGCCGTACAGCAGGATCCCTCTTGGGGGCTGAGAAAGAGGAGGAGAGAACACACTGAGTCATGAAACGAGAAATGTAAGAACCAAAAGAAGCAGGACAATAAGTGAATGTGATCATTGTGTATGTATGACACCTTCACTCCTATAGCCTTAAAAAGGCCGGGGTGTCTGAGAGGAAGCTCCACCATCTCTTTGATCTGGGCCAGCTGTTTCCGACAGCCTCCGATGTCGTCGTAGCCGATGTCATTCACTGTCTCCTCCTCGTCCTGTCACAGGGATATATGCAAGAGTCACATCTCGTTGAGTTTAATCTCAGTCGTGGATGTGGTATACACTTAGTGGCTCCGGTTCCTAAAGCCAATAAGGTTAGCCCTGCCTGTTTTTAACAGCACAGGCCTGAAGTGTTATCCTTGCACCATTATTAAGCCTATTAAAACTTCATAATTATCATTTAAACACACTACTTTTGCACTACTTTGTAGAAACCCCTGTATCAGTTACTATATAAACTATTCTAATGTAGTTTTTAAAGAGTAACTTTCACCTTTAAAAAAAATACAAAATTAAGTATAATTTAAAAGTTCCTGTTTGTACAAATAGTTGATTGCGAATAGTTGTTGCATCAGAAGGTCTTCCTTATATTAGTTAAGTTGTCCACTAATGTGGCCTCTTGATGCTGACGTTCAACAGTGCAGCGGATCTCACAGACCTCTCTCTTGATTGGCTCTCCCTCACAGTAGATGACAGTGTCCGGGGCGACGATGCAGTGAGGGCTGGGGTCAGTTTCTACCACCTTGAACTCCACCGCCCGCATGCTCCCCCTCACCAAGAAGATGTCATCTAGGTGAGGTAAGACAAAAAGTTACTACATACAGGAGCATCTGAATGTACATGTGTGAATGTATTTATGCTTTTGAAGAACAAACAAGCTGATATGGACAAAAAGTCGTCACAGCTGTTGGTAACATCTTTGAGGATATCATGGTATGAACTGAGCTGTTTTACTGGAGTATGATCAGAGGCAGAGGTGTTGCAGTACCTTTATGTATGGGTCGGTAAGCCTCCAGAAAATATGGTTTGAGGAAAACATCAAAGAGGTTTCCCGTCAGGCCCACAATGGTTTCATCTATTGGGAGGACATGGATCTTTTTCCCATACTTAATATCAGGGCAAGCATGAATGCTGTGATGAAACACAAGGAGAAACTACAGTGACTGCTAAACACAAGAAAAATGTGAATGACCCTAACCAAAGCCAATGATGAGTTTTGGCGGTACAACATGGTGGACTCCATGGAAGAGGACCCACATATATGGATATAACAGTCTCATTTCAAGGTATCAAGAACATAACAATTCTTATTTTCAGGTGATTATACACTAATGAAAATATAGTTACACATTACTTTATATTTCTGCCATTCTGTAAATAGATCCTCTTAAATATGATACACTGCACCTTTAAGAATATACTTGAAATACTTGTACTTTCTATTTCTATTTTATGCTACTTTATATTTGATTGTTGGAAACTGAAGGATTAATTGTTCCTTTCTGGGTTGATAAAATCCTTCTTCTTGAGATAAATAATCTACTTAAAACCCTTTTTGGATTAGCTGAAAATGTCTGTTTCTCTTGAAAAATGTACCTTTGGAGAGTTCTCACAGGACAGTGACACCACAGTACGCAGCAGTAAAATGAAACATACACATGAATGCAGCAATAATATTAAATTCAAAAACACCATATATACTGTAATAGTGAAATACCGGCAGTGACCTTACATACTTTAACTAGTAAAAGTGAGCTTGTTGGATGCAGTACTTTTAGTATTTTCACAGTGTGATATTAACTCAAGTGTAACAATGTGTGCAGGTATTTAGTAGTGTAGTTGATTAATTCAGAATTTGGGCGTTGAGTTACACTTTAAGTAACGGATCTGAAAACTTCTTCCACCACTGGACACAGGTGTGAGATTTACCTGACGACATCACCGAGCCGGACACGCAGGTTGTTACGCGTCACACGATTCATGTAGATTCGTTCATCCCCACAGGTGTCATCAGTCAGGACGATACACACTGTTTGGCGACGCTTCCTCCCTCTCAACACCACTGTGTCGCCCCGGAAGAGCTGCAGCTCCTCTGTCTTATTCTAATGGAAACACACACAAACACTCAGAAATCTCAGAGGAAATACACAGGTGAGGAAATACACACAGTTTATTTACACCTTACACAGACCTGCGACAGGCTGACAATGCTACTGTCTTCATTGAGGGCTTCGTCCACAATAAGCCTGTTGGGTCTGTGTTTCTGTTTCAGGATGGCAGTGGAGAAATCTTCTCCCTTTGGGCTTCCAAACAAGAAACACATTATGACTCTCTCACATGCAGGCCTGCACTTGTAGGTCAGATTTCCTCATGTGACACTGAGCTGTATTTAGACTCTCTTTGGCTTTGCACGTAGCAACTATATGAGTCTGTAAACATATCCAAATATCTTATAGATATTTATGAGTGTAATGTAAATATAATGTTATGACACAAACATACTGTATAGGGATAAAACATGTCATTAAAATATTGTACATGCGCGAGTCACACATGTACTGCACGCATGCAGCTGTTTCACTCACTCTGCTCCTCCTGAGCCCGGCATGACTGCTCTCCTTTTGTCTCGTCAGATTTCAGATATCCTCAGTTTTTCAGTCTGGTCCCTCACTGTCGTCTGCAGTTGTTTACTGTGGTACATTCAGGAACTAATCTTGTACGGTCTTGTATTTCTGCTGTGATCACTGCCAAAGGTTTCTGGTTCTGCCCGACCTGACCTGTTCTGGTGTGGTTTTAGTCTTCCTGGAGCCCAGAAATTCTCATAGTCTCAGTCTTTTTTCCCCCCTCTGTTGCCTTGAACCACCATGTTTGTGGGAGCTGCACCGTGCCTGTTTATCAGTGGAGGTATAAAAATACCCATCTGCTTCCCTGTCTTATTTGTAACCCCATCATGCACACACACACAAACACACACACTTTCACGCATGCACACACGTAGAGATCCCGAGTACTTACCTTGGAGAGTGTCCCAGGACAGATATAGTGAGATATTTCCTCCTCCCCCTGCTTCTAAGCAGCAGATGCTGGGATAAGTGCCTTGCTGGTCATGGAGAACACTTCCAGACTTACTGTGAAATATTTACGAGTCAAAATAAATTCTGCATAAAGCCAATTTTCCAAAAGAACAGACTTATCGTCTGTCTCATTTGGGTAAGTCTTTCCTCTTTTAAAATGCAGCATGGTTCCTCCTCCTTTGACTCTTTGTCGTTGTGACTGAAGGGAGCTGCTGGTGTGGTGTAACCCAGCTGCCCAGCTCTAAACCTGTGTTCGATTCCCTCCCTCACACACACACACACACACACACACACACACACACGAACGCACAAACGCACAAACACTCTGGCCACATTTTTGTGTTTTAATTGAAACTTTTATTACTAAAATTGTCCTTTAACAAATAAGTTGAGACAAGCAACAAAGACGCTCTCAAACTCAAACACAACTGTCCTCTCCTACAGATTAAACTAATTCGAATGGAATGACCTGAATGCTAACATTGTAATGTACACCATCAACTAACTGAAATAACCTAAAAATGTGTTGTTGGAAGTTGCAAACAAAGTGAAAGTGGAGGGAATGGTGATGAAGAGGTAGAGGAGGTCTGAATGCACAAAAGGATTGATTTGAACAGTGTGTGGAGAGCATGCTGAAAATAGGATCATACAAATATGAAAAACAAAACAAGACATTCATTTCTATAATGCATGCACGGAAGAGATGCCAAACCTGGAATGTGAAGGTGAGAATGAGATGTGTGATAATTCAACAGCATTTGGTTTCTAAGGTTTGACCGGTACAAACAGTTAAAAAATGCTGGTGGCATGAGATTAATTGATTGATTGACTCAGCTTTACCCTGCGATAACGTCTTTCTGTTACATCGTTGTTTTCCCATAATTTACAAATGGAGGCTGATGTGTCAAATGGACTTATTTTCAATATATTTACATTTTCACTATATTACATTTAGTTGAGAATTGATTGTTGTACTGATTTCAGTTCAGCCAGTTGGTGCGTTGAACATTTCGGCAGCCGACTCTGAGGCCGGTTTCACAAAAATTATTTAGTCTGAATTATTCTGAAAAGATTGTCACTTCATGCCACCAGGCTAACTCTGAGCTAAGGGACATCTTTCCATGGTATCAAGCAGTGACAAACTGCTGATTCGGGGCATCGACTAACAAAAAAGAGGAAAACGTGGCTCAAAATTTGAGCCTTTTTTAGGAAAACATACAGAGAGTGAGGACATCATCAGCTGTTCTCATTTATCTGAAGAAGCTATTGTGAGCCTGACTAACAAGTTAGGAGAAGTCATGTCACATTAAGAAGCCACGGCACCTCAGCTCAGGCTCAACAATGGGTCCGAACTGTGTTGAGAAATAATGTCCTTCTGGAAAGCAAATGTTTTCTGCTAGAGTGAACAGTCAGACAGTTTTGACATGTAGTTTGTTCTAAACCAGCCAAAGTCTATCTTTGTGAAACTGGCCCGCGATGTGGCATTGCACAGGCCAGAACATATCATGTCTAGCCCTGTTATGAAGTTCATTTCATAGATTACCATCTGAAACGTTACACAAAATCAACCACCTGCCGATCTACGAGCTGACAAGGTTCAACCACGTCTCGAACATCTAGGAGGAGCTATCAGCTTATTGCTTTGACCAACGACCATTTGCACAAAGTCGTGAACCCTGCACTGGATTTTATCCCGACATTCCAGCTTCTGGGAATGTATTTAACCTGGTCACCTTTTCATTTGCTTCTGTTCAACCCAAAATCCTCTGTCAGTCCTCCACACGTGAACAGTATGTGTACAATGACAAGCAAACACCCACAAGCGAGAAACCCTTGACCTCTTTTAAAATGTGCAAAAAGGTCAGCACAAAGTAACAGTTTAAAAACAAACCATCTTGCACAGTTTAATTGAGAAATTGCAAAGTGCTTGATCACTGTAATTAAAAAAAAGGAAAAAAAAAAAAGAGAAATTGCATGATTTATTTTAACCTCTGCATCTAAAAATCTTTGAGTCTGCTTCACTTCCTCCAAAATGTGTGCTCTGTTTGGTAGAAAATCCTTGTTGTCCACGAAATCCAGTCTTTTTTCTGTGTGTGTCATTTCTGGACCAGAGCAGTCGTAGAGGACCAGGAGGAGGAGAAACAGAGGTAGGTGTGTGTGTGTGTGTGTGTGTGTGTGATCGTATATCATGCATACATTTTATATGATTACTTGGGCTATATGTAGATACAGACAACAGTCTTTGTGTGTGTTTCATGTCTGTTTTTTAGCAGTCGTCTTCCTCAAAGTGCGTTTTCTGCAGAACCTTTACATGACGCTCATAGATCTTGAGGGCGGGGCCGAGTCTGATTGACAGGCCAGTCAAAACATCGTTACGTTGCATGAGTAGAAGAGACTTGCCATCGATTTCCTAATGAAGAGAGCAAAGCAGTGTGGGTACGTAGATGTAGGTTACACATGATAGATGTTCAAGTGCAGCCATTAATTCTGTCTCTAGTGGTCTCTAGTGGTTATTAAAGGAGATTACAGGCTCACCTGGGTCCTGAAGGCTGCAGCCTGCTCAGGGAAACCTGCTGCTGTGAAATAACTGACCACATCAGACACTGTCCAGTCCACCGGGCTCCCACTGACCCCCTCAGATTTCATAAACCTAGAGAGATGAGGAAAAGGGCAAACGGCCCATTAAAGGCTTGCAGTAAACGCAAAAGTTTTTTTCAGAGCTGCCAGAGCAAAAAAACAACAACACATGGTTTATTGTTTGTTTTTAAGCCTGAATAAATTGAACCTTTAACCTTGCACCATCCATATTTTTACATGACCACCAACATTGTATCAAATGACAATGTGAAAGACGTCACTGGTAGTGATGAACTTACAGTGAATCATCAACAAGAATCTGCAGCTCCCCCTTTTACAGCCTTTAAAGCATGTGTCAGCTCATTGTTTAGTTGTCCGGCTCGCAACTTTAACGCTCTGGTTCACTTCCACCACATCTCTAAACATCTAAACAAACATCACCACCACTGTTCTTCTAAGGTAAAATGTAAAGTGCAAGTGGTTCCTACCCTGCGGAATACTTGGGTCGAGTACTAATTGGTCAATCAACGAATTCTGAGTTAGACATATTGTGTATTCTGTGTGTATTGTATTCTTTGCTTGTGACTTAAACCCTACAGTAAATGATTGTCCCCAACAACTGGACAAGCTTTAGGAGTATTTATTGGCAGCAATGAAACATAATATTTATCAGTATGTTTTCACTAGTGTAAAATCAACTGAAAATAAGAATCATTGTGTTTTCGTTGTCTTAAAATGAGCCATTTACATCTACAGTGAGAGAGTGTCCTCTTTCATGGAGTCCGCCATGTTGAACCGCCATTTTTCTACAGTAGCCCAGAACAGACAAACCAAACACTGATCTAGATATGGACTTTTGCTTTAAACGTTAATTTGGCAGCAAGAGTTTTTCTTCCTCGCATGGAAGTAGAGGGGCATGGGAGAGTATTTAGTTGGTTGTAGTCTGCAACATCATCACTATAGATGCCACTAAATCCTACACACTTGAATTGTTCCTGAATAAAACAAGAAACTACAATTCACTGTTTGCCAAACAGTTTAAATTCAACTTTAATTAACATCTAATAAGATTCAGCATTTTGATTTTCTCTGATCCACGAATCAAAGCACAGAAAATTGTTGTTTATTATCTTGCACAGAGTTACCATTCCCAGCTAATTCCAACGCATGTACATGACTGCATCTGCTTCACATTAAAAATCATCCAATGGTGGTTACTTCATGCCTTGTTTTCACAAGTTTTCTGGCTCACAGGACTTATTTACAGTAAATCTACAAGAAGGAAAATTGACTTTGTAACAGATCCAAAAAGCAACAGAGGAGCAGACAAAACCAAAGCCAATGAATTTGTTCAGTATCTTCAATATCTCCGCTCTACTCACCCTCCACTGCTAACTCCACCGTTTAGCCCTCTTTCCTCAGACATGCCAGAGTCTCTCGGGGAGGCAGTGGGTGTGAGCAGGCAGGATGACACGCCAACCTCTGTCTTAGACTCCAAACCTACAAGGGGAGAAATTACGCACAGTCTGATTACCTGTCATCATCACTAAGCACTAAATAAACATGCACAAATACACACACACTCTATAATCGTCCGTAGCAGAACTCACTGTTAAAGCCAGAGGAGTTGTGGTTGAGTTTGTCATGCTGGGTCTGATTCTGTGTGTGGAGAGAAGAGAAAGAGGCAAATAAGGGAGCATGACAAAAAGACGATATCTGCTCCCTGGAACAAGTCAGGGTCACACCTTGCCCAGGGAAAAATCATGTTGAAAGCATCAGAGTGATATGACCTCCAACTAAACTCAAGGATTAAAGGAGCTGGCTGCGTCAGGATGCATCATGACAAAACTGCAACATGACCATCTGCTGTGGGAGTGTAAATGATGATGTGCAAGGTAGGAAGTGGACTGGTGGGGGAGACAACGATGAGTCAGCCCCAGTGCCACCTCTCTTCTCTTGTTTTTTTTTTTTGCTTCTCTTTCTGAAAATCTATCAATCTTTAGTTGTCATATAATGTTCAATCCAGAGTTTTTTACACCATGTACCACCTCAGAATATCAATGTCACATTTACAAGTTTTTGAACCATTCATGTTACCTCCACTTACTATTTCCTCATCACATTTTCACTTGTTACTAATCATGGATGCATGCACACTTAATTTATTCATTTACTTAATTAGAAATATATATTTCAGAGATTCCCTCACGTACCATTCAAGGGAGCTCGCTTACCACCAGTGGTACTCGTATCACATTTTGAGAACCAATGGTGTAATCGAATGCTACATGACCATGTTCCAGGATAAATGTACAATAGAAATTATGTGAAAAGTGGAGCACAAATAAAACACAAGAGCACTAGATTAAAAATATATATTAAAAAAGTATATCTGAAAGGTACATAGAAATGAAACAAGTAGACTCAAGAATAAACGCATATTAATAGCAATGTTAAAGTGTCAGCATGAGACAGGATAACATTAATTTAGAACTGAACATGACTATGAAAAAAGCATGAGTGAGGTTTGATGTGAAAGTTTTAAAGTCTGTGTAAAGTAAGTAAAGTAAGATGATGTGTTCTGAGTTTGTCAGACCAAAGAAGAAAGTGTTAATAACAACCCAACCAAATTTGAATGATTAAAAATATTGACAAGTTTATGAAATTAGGTATCAAAATCGGGTAAAAATGAGCAGTATTCTCAGAGGGCCCATTGTGGACGGAGTCAAGCAGCAATTTTGAAGCAACTGAAAAGACTTTGAACGATATATATGCAGGGGCCAAACAAAGAAAACTAAAAATCTGAATTCACAGAGCACGGATGCACACCAGCATAACAAATTATACACTGTACATACATCAGTTTAAATGTTTCCTCTATGCCAAGAACCACCGTGACAAAAAAAATGCATTTTGTACATAAAAAGGACATAAAATGTTTTTTCATCCCAAATGTTTTAAATGAATGTGGTATTGCAATGTTAATCATATATATTCCATACCACATTATTTTTTCTTCATCTCAAGGCAAAATATATTCTGTGGCATCCTTTGATGCATTTTTCTCAAATGTGTTATGATGTAGAATATATCTGTATCACAGGTGAGGCATGTACTACACAGGTAGCTTGGAAACATATCTAATAATAGATAGCTCTTGTCCTTCAGCGTTTCTTACACATATTTCATGTTTTCACTCAGGAACAATTCACATGCACTCTGACAGGAAACTAAATTACATTCTCTTTCATCTCATCATTTTTCTTTGAATAAAGGATAAATACTTTGGACACTGTGTGTCTTTGTCTGTTGAGCCGTTGTACCTACATATTGCTGCTCGTTCTGACTACTGATTCTTCATTGTTCTTCAATGAGTGTTGTTGCTGCTGCCAGAGATTTAAAATACATCAGTGTATGCACCGTATAAGCCCACAGAGATTCAAAACACCATAAAAAACATTTTATGACCTGTGTGAAAATGTCTATTCTTCCTCATAAGAACATTTACTTTTAACACTGAGGTATGTGTGAAGGATGAACCACAGCTTATCAACCACGGAGTTAATATTTGACAATATGCCTTCAAAAGATCAACACATAAAAATGAATCTACACACACACACACATACACACAATATCATGACTGACCACTATATCCAAATACTCAAAATATTGTCTCTAAATAAATATTTCTTACTGTTACTGTTATAAATACTAGACTTACTAGTGTAGGTGAGAGAAAACTGTTACAGCCACTGCAAGTTCACATCAAATAACGACTGAAAATAATTGACATTTATGCTGAATACAAACTTAATTTTACTTCATAGTAATTCTCCTACTTCAAATTTCTACTTCCCTAAATATCGGCAAAGAAATTACATACAAAGCTGCATTGCTATGTATTAAATCAGAGTATTTATTAATCAGAGTATTTAAGCACTGCCCGAATACATGTTTGAATAGTCCAGTGACTATAAACAACATAATAACAGAACACACAACACAAATGTTTTTATTCATAATGAGTACTTTGACCTTTAATGTGGATGTGCATTTACCTTCTTTTGCTTTTTGAATGCAGGACTTGAAATTGTAATGGAGTATTTTACATTATTGTAATGCTTTTAATAAGATACAGGACCTCAGTGCTTTTTCCATCACTGGTAAGGGAACAGGAATGTAGGACATGTTTTGAGTATATGTAAGCAAGTATGAGTAATTTAGGAGCATTTGAGCCTTTATCAAAGACTAATAGAGACATGACAAGCAATGAGGGAAAGAGAGATGCAACAAAGGTCCCCATTCAGACTCAAATGTATTGCATCTTAGCTATGTTTGAGTAATTCTGACTTTTTTTGATATTAAATGGGAAATGCTGCCATCATTCAACAGTAAAAAAAAAAAAAGAAAAAAAGAAAAAAGATGCACATGCTCACACTTACTTGTGCCCCTGTATGTAGCTGATCAGCCCTCTCCTCCTCAGAGTGTGCACTGTTGCACTGTGACAGGGAAGCACCCTGAACAGGTGAACACGGCGTTCTGGTGTTGGGATCGAGCCCGGACATCCCTGAGAGACGAGCAGCCAAGAGAGGGAGGAGAAAGACGAGAAACAAAACCCTTGTTATCATTATCATCATCATCATCATTATCATTATCATTATTATTATTATTATTATTAGTAGTAGTAGTAGTAGTAGTAGTTTATGAAAGCCTTAAACGGTCATATCCTCCATTTTCTCGTGATGGGTTTATTTCATCTATTTTCTTGAGCTCTCAAGTTATTTATGTCTGAATGACTAATGTTTTCCTGAGATAATGCCATAATTAATTTGAGATCTCGAGAAAACAAGAGGATAGTGTATATTAAATCAATGCAACTTCAACAGTCTCCTGCTCCTCTGACATTGCTACACTGGATGGTATTTCCTGCGCTATCCTTTTGTTTTCTTGAGATCTCAAATTAATTATTGTTGTTATCTTGGGAAACAAAGTTTTGTTATGTAGAGAAAATGATCCCATTATCTCAGGATTGTTATTTCAACATAATGACATAAATGACTTGAGATCTCGGGAAAACAAAATTAACTCGTTATCATGAGAAAACGGATGAAATAAAGACCATTTGGGGCTTCTGTAGAAGTAGTAGTAGTAGTACTAAGAGTCAGAGTTTATAATCGCTGTTACATTAGTAAACATGTAAATTATAAGTATTGTTTTATTATTACAATATTCATCTATTTGGAAGAATTAGTCAAAAAAGTGTGTTTCACAGCAGAAACAAGAAACAAAACATGTCAATATATATATATATATATATATATATATATATAGATACTATATACATATACAGATATAACATAGATAATACATATATATAATACAATACATTATATATACATATATATATAAAATACGTATATATATACCATATAGATATATACATATATAATATAGATAACATATACATATAGATCCATATACATATAATAATACATAGACATATATATATATATACATATATATGCAATACATATATATATATATACATATACATATAGATATATAATAATATATAGATATATAATATATATATTATAGTATAGAATATATTATATATATATATATATATATACACACACACTACCAGTCAAAAGTTTGGACACACCTTCTCATTTAATGTTTTTTCTTTATTTTCATGACCATTTACATTGTAGATTCTTACTGAAAACATCAAAGCTATGAATGAACACATATGGAGTTATGTAGTGAACAAAAAAGTGTGAAATTACTCAACACAAATTTTATATTTTAGATTCTTCAAAATAGCCACCCTTTGCTTTCATTACTGCTTGGCACACTCTTGGCATTCTTGCGATGAGCTTCAGGAGGTAGTCACTTGAAATGGTTTTCCAACAGTCTTGAAGGAGTTCCCAGAGATGCTGAGCACTTGTTGGCCCTTCTGCCTTCACTCTGCGGTCCATCTCATCCCAAACCATCTCGATTGGGTTTAGGTCAAGTGACTGGAGGCCAGGTCATCTGGCGCAGCACTCCATCACTCTTGGTCAAATAGCCCTTACACAGCCTGGAGGTGTGTTTGGAGTCATTGTCCTGTTGAAAAATAAATGATGGTCCAACTAAACGCAAACCTGACCAACAGTGTAACCAGCAAATCACCCCCACATGATCACGCCTCCTCCTCCATGCTTCACGGTGGGAACCATGCATGTAGAGAGAATCCGTTCACCTTTTCTGCGTCGCACAAGGACACAGTGGGTGGAACCAAAGATCTCAAATTTGGACTCATCAGACCAAAGCAGATTTACACTGGTCTAATGTCCATTCCTTGTGCTTCTTGGCCCAAACAAATCTCTTCTCTTCTCTTTCCTTAGCAGTGGTTTCTTAGCAGCTATTTGACCATAAAGGCCTGATTCGCACAGTCTCCTTTGAACAGTTGATGTAGAGATGTGTCTGCTACTAGAACTCTGGGTGGCATTTATCTGGCCTCTAATCTGAGGTGCTGTCAACTTGTGACATCTGAGGCTGGTGACTCGGATGAACTTATCTTCAGCAGCAGAGGTGACTCTTGGTCTTCCTTTCCTGGGGTGGTCCTCATGTCAGCCAGTTTCGTCGTAGCGCTTGATGGCTTTTGCGACTGCACTTGGGGACACCTTCAAAGTGTTGGCAATTTTGCGGACTGATTGGCCTTCATTTCTTAAAGTAATGATGGACTGTTGTTTCTCTTTACTTAGCTGATTGATTCTTGCCATAATATGAATTGTAACAGCTGTCAAATAGAGCTGTCGGCTGTGTACCAACCTGACTTCTGCACAACACATCTGAGGGTCTTGACCCCATTAAGAAGGCAAGATATTCCACAAATTAACCCTGACAAGGAACACCTAGGAAGTGAAGACCATTTCAGGTGACTACATCATGAAGCTCATGAAGAGAAGGCCAAGGGTTTGCAGCGCTGTCAACAAAGCAAAGGGTGGCTATTTTGAAGAATCTAAAATACAAAACATGTGTTGAGTGTAATTTCACACTTTTTTGTTCACTACATAACTCCATATGTGTTCATTCATAGCTTTGATGTTTTCAGTGAGAATCTGCAAAATAAATAGTCATAAAAATAAAATAAAAACATTAAATGAGAAGGTGTGTCCAAACTTTTGACTGGTAGTGTGTGTATATATATATATATATATAATATATATAATATATAATATATATAGACATGTTTTTGTACCTCATTTCTGCGTGTGAAACACATTTTTTGACAAATTCTTCCAATAGATGAATATTATAATAATAAACTTATAATTACATGTTTACTAAGTAACAGCGATTATAAACTCTGACTCTTAGTACTACTACTACTACTTCTACAGAAGCCCCAAATGGGTCCTTATTTCATCCGTTTTCTCATGATAACGACTTAATTTTGTTTTCCCGAGATCTCAAGTCATTTATGTCATTATGTTGAAGTAACAATCCTGAGATAATGGGATCATTTTCTCTACATAACAAAACTTTGTTTCCCAAGTGTTTTCGGTGAGAATCTGCAATGTAAATAGTCATGAAAATAAAGAAAAACCATTAAAAGAGAAGGTGTGTCCAAACTTTTGACTGGCAGTGTATATATATATATATTTAAATTACCATGAAAGTATAGTCGACTAAAAGTTTATATTAAAATAAATGAAATTCAAATAAAGTTAGAATGCCATTTTAAAAAGGCAATCAAATAAAATAACCACTCAAGTACTTGTAGATGGAGTAGTAGTACTTATTGACAGCAGAGGGGGGGTCACTGGTGATAATTCACGCACACACACACCTTGTCCGCCGTGTGGCTGCTGTTGATGGGGGCTCTCCACCTTTGATGCTGTCTGGATCTCAGCATCTTCTGTCGTTTTCTCAATGAGCTCTGGTTCGGTTGTCATGGCTACCGGGGATAGTCCTCTCTCCTCATCAGAACTCCTGGGATCCTCCTCCTCCTCCTCCTCCGCCTCCTCCTCTTCCTCCTCCTCCTCATCATCATCCTCTGCCTCCTTGTCTTCCCTTTCCTCTTCTTCACTGGCCGTTTCCATCGGCTCATTCTCCTGTAGAGGGGGGGACGGCGGCTGCAATGACATATAAAGTTAAGAACAAAATGTCTCCGTTTAAAAAAAAAAAGAAAAGAAAAAGAAAAAGAAAAAGAGGGGGAAGTTGAGTGGTGAATGCACTGCACCAGAGTTTGATCGAAGTTCCTACTTTGCTTTAACTCATTGTGCGGAAAGAGGTTAAAAAACAACTCCCACTTGGACAAACACACACACACACATCAGAAATAACGATACCCGCCTACTGTAGCCTACTCAAGTCTGCACCCACAAGGGAGGACGAGAGGGAGGAGAGCGCGCTGTCAGGGATGATACAAAAGCTTTAATGAGGCACGCAAATGGGGGGGGAGGAATGCGGGGATGACAGGAGATGGGAGAGAAAACAAACCTACGACACTGGAATAACACAAAATCTAGTCAACAAACATGATGCTCGGATGTTTTTCTTTTTTTTTTTTTTTGGAGGCTGAGTCTGCGCGACAGGAGAGAGAGCGGCAGCGGCACGTCTCAAGTTTAAGACAGACACCGCCTACTGCGCGACAGGCCCCAGACACTCCGCGCTCTGTTCCGCACTGCTAAAGTTCCTGAGAGCCAACAAAAATAATGTTTCATGCCCCTCAAACAGTGGGAAGAGAAACCCCTGCTCGTGCCCGCGCCATGCAGAGACGCTCTTTATGGTGTGTGTGTGTGTGTGTGTGTGTGTGTGTGTGGTGTGATGTGTGTGTGCGCGCACGGGGGAAGCCGCTCCGGAGCTGTCTGCTCCTGTATGTATGTAAACCCCGCACCTTTTGTGCAGGAAACCGAGCTACACGCACACACACATACACACACATACACACACGCATACGCGCGCACACGCGAGGGGACACACACAGAGGACAAACGCCGCACAGGCACGGTGGCATCCCAGGAACAATTCATCTGTCTAAGAAATCTCCACCAAAACACTTGTGCATTTAAATCATGGAGGTTGGGGCACGAAACAGAAATATTTGGCGAGGGAAGCCGAGCGCGTCTCGGTGCCGTGTGTGTGTGTGTGTGTGCAGGTTTTAAACCAGTGATCATTAATTTATCGGCAATCCATCCAGCGCGCCCTGTACAACCGAGACGTGTTGGAAATATTAAGTTAGCAGTGCCCACCTTTTTCACTGTGTGCTTGTCCTGCAGTGCGTTCTTTCCAAGTCTGTCAGCGGACGCATTCTTCGGCATCGGCTCCTCCACCACCATCCCCCTCAGAGGAAGAGTAATGTTCCCGCAGCGGGTCCTGCGCAGCCTGCCCCTTGCCACTTCTCTCTCCATGACCACTTTGACTTTGCCTCGGGTCAGCTTCTCCTCAGACAGCCGTTCTTGGCTGCTCAGATAACCCAAAATCTCCTTCAACCCGAGCGGCTTCATGTGGCCTCTGGTCGCAGCGCTGGAGGTAGAGGTGGAGGTGGAGGTGGAGGAGCCCCCCCGGAGGCTCCTCTCGGACAGGCTGCGAACAGAAGCCACCAATCTGTCGCCCAGGTCGGAGTTCCCCGCTGTTTTGGTCCCCCCTCCTCCGACTCGAAGTTTGGGCTTGAGGGGTGCGGACTGCTTCTGTTTCTGTTGTTGAGGGAGGTCGCTGACGCTCCCCGAGCAAGTTTTGTTCTGGGTGTCAGCCCCGGACAAACCCGGCTCTTTCCCTCCTCGAACTGCATCGGCTTTGCTCGGTGTTACCCTGCCGGCATCACCGCCGTCGTGTGCGTTTGTTCTGGGGCCGAGACCCCTCGACGGGCTGTCCCCTGCTCCCTGCTGTCCTAATCCCTTGTCTCTCGGTGCACTTGCTTTCTCCTCTTTACAGCCGCTCCCGACATCGCAGCCCGTTGTTGCGCCACACTTGAGGCACCCGTTTCCGCTACTCTGGCTGGAGGAGGCAAGCTTGGGCTTCGTGCTGGTGCTGGCTGATGTTTGAGTGTGGTGAGGATCTGGGCTGGGCTCCGAGTCCTCCTCTCCCTCCTCCTGGTCGGTGAAGCTGTGCGCACTGTCGCCGTTGTTGTTCAGATGGTCGTGTTTGGTCCGCTCCCTCGCTGCCTCCGCGCTGCCGCCGCCGCCGCTGCTGCTTCCAGCGGCCGTAAACTCACTCTTCTTTCGGCTTTTCCTCTGCACCTTCGCCGCGTTTCGGTACGATATGGACCCCTTGTAGCTAACTTTGAGCACCGTCTGCTCTTGAATCAGTTTTTCCAGTTCTGTCCTGGTTCGGTCCGGGTCTGACCCGTGTCGTCTCCGGACCATTCGACAAATTCTCTCCAGATCCGGACGAGCTTTTCTCGAGCGGAGAGAGTCGATTGTTTCCAGGATCCACTCTCGGTACTTATTGGGCTCGGACATCTTCTCCTGTTGGTGCGGATGGGGTTTGGCCCGAGTGCGTCTTTCTTCCCCCTCTGTTGTTTCACAAGTGACGCTGCTGTGTCAAAGCTGGGAAGCCAGAGTGCGATCCCCGGCTGGAGAACGAGGACGGAAGCCTGACTGGTACGCTTGCGTTCGTTGGCCACATTGTGCGCTTAAGGTGGACCGAAGATGGCGCCTAGGTCTCCAACACAGACGCAAATGGCATTTAAGGTGGAATTGGCTGGCTTTTTAGCGCATCGGAGCGATGTTCTTTGTTCGCAGCAGATTGTAAGAGGGGCTGTTTTTAACACAAAGAAAGCACAATCCAAACAGAGAGGAGAGGACACGGCTGAGTTGTTGAGTGTTTATGGCGAATCAGATCCAGAGCCGGGCCGGTCAACAGATGGATGGGTGACGGCTCCAAAAGCCGCATCAGGCGGCAGTGATGGATGTCTGACCTCTGGGCGACAACAACCTCCTGAGAACATCTCAAACATCTGCAAATCTGCAAACATGCATGCAAATACACACACACGCACACACGCACACACACACACACACACACACACACACATAGGAAGCCACACACGAGTTCAGTAGAATTTTACAAGTAAAACTTTATTGGAATGATACTCATGTTGCAAAATATTACACTTCGTGTTTTCATGTCACTGCTCCCGTGACTTTAGACGCTTCCCTTTGCAGTGTGTGTGTGTGTGTGTGTGTGTGTGTGTGTGTGTGTGTGTGTAGCGGAGGGGGGGTTAACATGGTTTAACATTGGGGTCTCATTTCCCTAAAAAGTGCGACAGTATGTACCAGCATTGTGCCTGCATCGAGAGGAAGTTGTATCACTGCAAAAAACATCGAGGAGACACAGAATAATATTGTATTATAACTTCAAACATTTGTCCATGATGATATAGTCAACATTAAACTGGACATGGAGGAAATACAGCGAATGTGAAGTCTCAACAAGTGGTTTACAACAATGTCATAATAATAATAATAATAATAATAATAATAATAACAAACGGTTTGTAAATTTGTCCATAATAACCAATAAGTCAGCTGATAACTACAAGTAGGGTGTGTCCACCTTGCAGCTCTTGTCACCATCTGCTGTATCTACTTCAGATTGATCAATGAAATGTTTTCACCTCTCAGTGAGAAATAAAAGTGGAATCCGAGCATTGAATGTGAGAAGTATTAATAAAAAATAAAAAAAAAGTTGGTTATATAGGGGAGGGGATGGACCCTTTTTGTTCACAAGTCGGTTGCCTTCTATGTGACTCATTTCTTTGATGAACACATTTGAATGAATGATTTATTTGGACACCAGTGACGCTGGATTACCCAGCGGCGCAAAGAGAGAGCCCAAGATTCCTTTACGGGCTCCCCAAAAAGCCCCAGGTTCACTGCTCTGTTATTCAACAGGAACAGAGCCTATTAGGCTGACTGTCATCTTCCGTCACTAGCCAAAAATAAAGAAAAAGGCATCCTATATGGGTTGAATGAAAGATGATGACCTGTCAATAGCGTTCAAATTCAAAGTCACCCAAAGTCCTTCATTCAATGTACATATAAACCCAATTTTAATAATGTTATTTTGTCAGTGCACATTATTTAAAACCCTAAAAAGAAAGCCAATATCAGATAACATCTTTACCTCTTTACCTCTGCAAAAGTTGATGGACTGAATCATGGGGTGGCCCCTTTAAAACCTTCATGAATTCAGCTTATACTGTGCTGATTTGTGGTTAAATCAAATTAGCGCACAGTAAACCTGGGGCTATGTAATATTCAGCGTGGTGATACTGGAAATATTGGACAGGGAGTGGGAGGAATGGTGGGTAGGGGGGCATGGGAGGTCTTCTATCTGGTTAATCCGGGCCATGGACATTGGGTTGCAGGACTAAAATATAATTTGAAACAAATCAAATTTAGCCCACCTTAAAAATTCCTCGATGGCGGGGTCGTTTTTAATGTCATTTCATGGAGTGGTATGATTGTAATGTGTTATTGTGTGTGTGTGTGTGTGTTTGTGTGTATCATCGACACACACAATTACACATTACAAGTGTTCTGAGAAAAGGCAGAAAGGTCCCATGTGAAATATGCAGATTTGAAAACGAGCGCCTGTACGAGCCAAATATCTTCAATACAGTGTCACATTAAAATGCAGCTGTCAATGTTTGAAACAGACACCAAATTGTGATTGACCAAATCCTACAACGACCACCATTTTGGGCTTTGTTCAGTGCCACGTGTCGTGTACTTCACTTAGGAAGGTTGCACATCGTGCTCTAACATCGTTTTTGTCTATTCTCAGTCTATTCCTCTCCTAACTTCCTCTGTGGAGTGCCTGTCATCTTTACATCATCACCACGTGAAAAACTAAATCAAACTGTGCATGTTAAACAGAGAGTTGCTGTCACATGTAAGACTGTCAACATGAAAGGTGGTCCAAAGGAGAGGGCTGGGTGCTGGGGAGATGAACATAAACACAGGTTTCTATAAAAGACCATAAAGCATCCAGATCACCTTCAATGACTGGTGCTCTGGTGACCGAACAGCCACAGGCAGTTTTAGGTAATCTGCCTCAGATGGTCTATTTTAGGTGGAGTCGGCGAGGGACAAATGGCTGATTCAAAGTGCAGAATCGACTTGACTTGAGCTCTGAGCAGAGACTGCTTTTCAGACCAAACAGAGCTGTCCAGTTAGCAAAGCCAAACTTTTTGGACGGGGAAAATGTGGAATACGCTAAACCAAAAGTCTTAATATTGCCTTGTGTCCCTCTTAGTGTTAACCACAACTTTAACCTCCCAAATATGTAAGCAAGTGTCTCACACGTCTTTCTTCACCTGCTAATGCTTTATGTTGATAAAATATCTACTAAGTGATATGTTCGAACCTGAGATACCATTATGTTATGGCGTTCCTTCACAACACCATGAAAAACACGTTTCCTTTCCCTTGTCCACATTTCCTTGTTAGTTAGTGTGACATGATACTGGAACTGCTAAGTATCTAGTAACGTTTAAAAATCGAGTGCTGTAGATATGCACAAAGTCTGGCTATGCTAACAATGATAAGAAGTATAGATGGAGCTACACAGTAAACTTGCAAAAGTGTCCTCTGTCTCTGAGCAAAATTTCTTTTCTTTGTGCCAGTGACTCAAAGTATGCTTTCTATGGTATTAAACAGTTCAAATATTTAAGAAAAATTCATGACTGCAAAACATAAAAGTGCTTATGTGTGTGATTAATTTAAATACTCCTCTTGCTCAACAGGGAAAGAGCAAGTTCACCGGTTTGTCAGTTTAAATTTTAGAAACTTGTTGTGCAGACTGAGACCTCAACTTGTACGACTCAACGGGCTTCATGTGATGACCGAGAGATTGCAGTGGATCAGAAGAGACTGACTGATGTGGCCCAAAAGTAACTGAATGATGAATGAAACGATAAAAGAAGAAGGGAAGATCTTGGGTGAAAATGTGTAGAGGCGACTCTAAGTAAGTGGGTGTTCCCAACACCCATGAATCTGAAGCACACCTTCGTTATAAAGGGATCCATAAATAAGACAGAATAATAAATAAAATACAACAGAAATGCAACAGAAAAGGCAACACTGCTGGTTATCAGTCTCCTTGCTCTTTTTCCCTCCTCTATCCCATTTTTCCTCTTTTTGTAGCTGGTGCTTGTGATTGGACAGGAGACAGTACTCTCTCCTTACGTCTCCCACTTGACCAGCCTACCTTTGACTCTCCCTACTTCCTTCTCTCTTCCTCTCTCGCTCTCTAACTCTAGAACTCTGCAAACTCCTTGGCACATTTCTCAGTGAAGGAGACGCGGATCTCCTCCTCCTCGTAGTCATCAAAGTTGCTGGTGTCGCCTGGTCCTTTGAACTTGGGGACGAAAGGAGCTTCCACCTAAAGTCAAGTAAGAGTAACAGCTGAGAAGTGAACTTTATAGAAAGTGACAAATCTAAATGGTGGACACGCACAGACACACTTACCTTTTTCTGGTAGATGGCAATCCAGTCTGTGGTTGCGAACCACTTGTGTCCCTTGATGTCATTGACCCCGTTCTTGAGGTTTCCGTAACGTTTTGTGAGATCCACCTAAAGAAGACACCAATGCATTTTCCTAATTTTTTCCTCACAGCAGAGTAAATATAACCTTAACATCTGAATGAGATGAGATATTTGTTTTTACCTGTAACAGGTTCCTCAGGAGGTCCTTCAGGTCTGAACTGAAGTGAGATGGGAAACGCACCTGAGACAGAAGACCAGAAGATGAATGAAGCAGCAGTGTGACCAGATGTTTGTCATAGAAACAGTAAGTAACAAGTCAGCCAGACGATGTTAGAAATTCACAATGAAATAAATATCTATTTTTATACACTGGCATTAAGGATGTTTTTTAAAATTTTTATTTTTTTATTTATCCAAGCAGGGAAAAAATGTCTGAGAATGCCCTGTTGACACTCATCACACAGGCCTGCACAAGCCAGCCTCAGTTTTGGTAACACTGGTTCAAGGTTCAAACACAGTGTCCATGCCTGCTTCTCTAACCTTCAGGCCAGCACTGCCCCATGTGGTCGCATTTGACAATTCTGACACCGCCTAAAACACTGAGTCTGGAATAAATACAATAAATACTCATATCTTACTAATAAAGTAGACATCACAGCATCGACACTGGTGATAAAATGATCTACAGAAACCATCAATCACTGCTTATCACCAAAGGTATACTCATTCAGGACAAGGCATATATACTATGTAAAGTATCATTAGAAAGTCAAGAACTCAAAGTTTGTATCTTTATCAGCCTTAAATGGAAAAAAGTCAAAGCAGTCAGCAGAGTACACGAAGACACCCAAAAAATTTTAAAAAGCCAATAAAGTGGCATTCCAATATTTTTATTTCTTCTAAAATGGAGCTATACTACTATAGCCCACATGACAGTAGTCAGGAATTGGGGATGAGAAGTGGGTCTTCTAACCTAAAGCAGGGGTTCACAAACCTTTGTATGTCAAAGACCCTTTACAGTAGATGCACAATAGACCACAGACCCCCAATATGAGAGCATCTGGTCTTAAAGAAGCATCTCTGAGTATTTCTTATTGTTTTATGTTTGATAACAGTCTTCTTCGTCCTAGTCTAGTCAACTAGGGTCACTACAAATTCCAACCACTCAAAATGGCCAACCTTCCCTTGTTGCTCCAACTTCCAAAAAATGTGATAAAAGTCAGTCATTCAAAGCAGCACAAAGTGTTAATCAAAGAGTCAGACTCACCTTCCCTGATACGATCTTTTCATAAATCTGAATGGGCTGGTCAGCAAAGAAAGGCGGGTACCCTGCTGCCATCTCATAGACGAGTACGCCCAGCGCCCACCAGTCTACTGCCTTATTATAACCCTGGTGAATATAACAAGGAGGGAGGGAGGAGGGTAGAAAGACAGCATTATAGATGAATCAATCAAGATGTAATACAAAATGCTGTTTTTGTTTTGACATCATATGTTTTAGCTTTATTAAATTTAAGGCATCCTATACTGCGTTTCCTATACACCTTGCGGGAAGAGTCACAATTGTTGCATCCAGAAAGCCAGTGGCAGTAATTTTAAAGACCATTTCATGGAGGGCAAATAGCTGTCCATTAATAAAGGTGACATGACAATTGTTGTGACACTTTCCACATTTCTGATTTAAAGTAAGTGCAATATTTGGCTGACTAGTCAAACCTTGTGAAATATATCTTCATGACAACTTGATACATTGTCAGTTGCAAGAGTTAATGGCAGCATGTGACTGGTTTCAGGTCACATGTTCAGGTATAAAAATGTAGTTATTCTAGTTTTAAATGAGTTGTATCTGCTTTCCTTAAACCCACTCATGATCAGTGACCAGTAGGACCATAAATAACAATATTCTGCCAGCTGAAATTAATGACTGCCCTGGAAGAAAAATGTTTTTATTTTGTGCAACAGGTTGATATCATTGTCTGTTCGAATGCAGAAGACCTAGTTGTGAAAGGAAACACAGCTGACAATTTAGACAAAGGGAACAATGGTGGCTCACCTTGCTGAGAATAATCTCTGGGGCCAGATATTCTGGGGTGCCACACAGTGTCCAGGTCCGGCCCTTCACACGTTTGGCAAAGCCAAAATCTGTCACCTGAGCAAGGAACAGAAAGAGCGACAACAAATAATGAGAAAGATAGTATGAGGACATATTCACAGAGTGCCTGCCTGGAGTGTTAGCGCATGAAAGGCAGAAGGAAGGAGATACAGATGACAGACACACAGAGGGAGAACAGCAGGGATCCCTGGAGCAGCAGTAGGATTTTAACACTAGTTGTTATTTCACTCTTCACCACTAAAGGGCAGCAGAATCTGTGCTACAAGGCAGCCTTCAGTCCGCCAGTACATAGTACATACACCAGGCATGTCCGGCCAATCACAGCCCATGATCAGATTTCATGTGGCCCGAAGATATATATATATATTATATATATATTATATTATTATTATATATATATATATATATATATATATTATATATATATATATATATATACACAATTTATGGCCTGCTAGGATTCTCAGATACTGTATGGCTCGGAGATTTGTTTTTTTTTTGGTTGACATAACGAAGCATTTAAATCTTTAAGGACATAACTGCTGGTGTTACGTACCTGTAGATGTAACACAGAATATCACTTTCTGAATGATTTTGTTAAAGACAATAGCAAGAGTGATATGTTTTAAACTTAAATGTTAACAGACTTTGCATTACTCATAATAAGTCATCTCTAAAATGAACATGAGGTTAAGATTTGCATCGACTTCATGCAAGTTTAACATATTCCACACAATGTGGTTTTTAGATTTGTTCACGCCTGATTGGCTTACATTTGGTTACAATGTCATTTAAATTAATAATTGTGACAAATTAAAATATAATTGTTACAGAACATTTATCATCTATCTATCTATCTATCTATCTATCTATCTATCTATCTATCTATCTATCTGTCTATCTATCTAGAATTACTACATGTTACATTTAGCAAGTAACCATCAATCACTAAATGGTGCCACTCATATCGAGCTAGCAGCAAATGATAAAGTTGGTATCTAAGTATCACTTAGAAAGATGTATCTGTTTATTTCATGTATAAAATGATAACAGGCTGTGAAATACTGTGAAACAAACATTAGCTAGCTAGCTTACGTGGCTTCTGTACATCAGCATATGATTACTTTGCCAATAAATATTAGACCTGCAATTAGTAGATTAATCAATTAGTCCATTGACAGAAAATCAGTCATCAACTATTTTGATAATCTCTTGATCATTGTCATGTTTCAAGCAAAGATTTGATGGTTCCAGATTCTCTAGAATCTGAGAAAAGCATAACAACACATCGCCTTGGTCTCCAGATAACCGTGATGGGCATTTTTCACTTCACACAGTTTTATGATGTTTTAAAGACCTAACAATTGATAAATATGGATTCAACTGCATTGGCATTGAAGTTTTTCACAGTTCAAACCTCATCCACCTTTCTAATGCTGCACAGCAGGAAATTCAAGATTAGGCTGTAATAGGCTGAAATGTCATTGTGGTTGAGGAGCATTCCCAGCGAACACACAACACTGGACAACTCCGCATATTGAGAAGAGAAAAACACAAGAATGGCTGCCATTGTTTAGCAACACTTGTGAACTCCCACTGATGTACAATGTTTAATTCAGGCCTCGTGTTGTGCCTTCTATGAATACATACAGGAATGTATAAATAAAGAAGTAAACTTTTTGAGTGTTATTTACCTGTATGTAGCCCTGTTGGTCTATGAGCAGGTTTTCAGGTTTCAGGTCTCTGTAGATCAGGTCCAAAGCGTGCAGGTACTCAAAGGTCAGGACGATCTGAGCAGCGTAGAACCGAGCGTGAGGCTCACTGTATACACGAAGACATGGAAATAGAAAGAAAAAAAGATCAGTTCAGTTGGAGTGTACAGTACAGAACAGAACGGTCATGCACAAAGCTTAAAAAAAAAAGCAGACCTGAAGAGAGCACAGCAGAATAGAGGAGAACCAAGCTACACGATTTACCTCTATGTGCCTATAAAATGCTTCCGGCTGTAAACGCCATTGTATACAGACACTAACCTAAATCTGCCAATTCTCCGTAGATGGGAGAACATCTCTCCACCTGGTACATATTCCATCACCATGTAGAGGTTAGTGTTGTCCTGGGGAAGGGAAGACAGAGGACCTGTTAGTCACACTCGCTCACGTACACACATGTAGTAAAACACCACACACACACACACATAGGATGGGCAACTACACAACATGGAAACAATGAATTTTATTTCAGTAATCGCCATGTAAAAATGAAAAAGAATCATATGCTCTTTAGACCCTTTAACAGAGCAACACTAGCTTTATATCATAAAGGAGGATTTAACTTTTAACCAGCTTCTCAGCTGACATCTGCAAATACAACTTACTTACGTCTGATACGTCTAACTAAGCTGAGTTAATATGGGTTGGTTGTTGACTCCTCTGTCTGTGTGCAGGATGAGGCACATGGACAGGAATATTCTGTTAATAGGTTTATTTGAGGCATCAAGGATATTCAATCCCCGGGCATCCAAGGGGCATCTAAACAGCTTAACCTGAATAAGGCTTTAATTGGAGTACGGCCATTCGCAGGGTTAGTCTGTACAAGTACAAAGAGCTACTGATGAAGCCGGGTGGTGAAAATTTTGAGAGGGGAGAGAGAGAGAGAGAATGTGTTTTCATGGTCATTGCACATTGGGTAGATCAAGTTAATTTCACTCCATATATGCAGATGATCTCTTTAATAAGATTAAATGATGTTTGCAGTGATATTAAGGATGATATTGGTAAATTGACAGATTGCATTAGAATGATACAATATTGTGTGTTTTTTGTGTAAGATTTGGAATCATTTTTGTGCTACTCTGTAATCAGGTGAATGGTGCCTGTTAACCCTCATCACCCACGAGAAGTATGTAATACTGTGTGGCACTGTGTCACACACCACCAATTATTTCACAGATTTTGGTGAAACTGGATCATATTTTATGGAGAAATTATTTTCTGGTTTTCGCTCTGATGTCCACTGGCTCTCTGTTTACAGAATTTCCTGATGGACAGTAAACTCCTGTGAACTATAGCTGCTGTTAGCTGATAGAACTGTTAGTTCAGTTTGTTAGCCGGGCTGCCCGAACTGAGTGCTCAGAGTTTTCAGGCCAAGGCGAATGCATAGCAGTGAGCGGGGAGCAGTTGCCGTGCCAGAACCGGAGCAGGGCAAGCGGGCAATGTAACCAGGCTCAACAGCCTCTATGGACATAATGACAGAGGCAAAAAGACGGAAGGGGGCGCTAATGGAGGAAGCTAAGACAAGAAAAAAAGAGAGTGACCAAACAGATATAAAGCTGCTGAAATAGAGTCAATTCAAGACTAACTTTTAGTCTTTGGCGAGAGTTTTGTTGAATAAAGGCAGAAAGACAGATGCCGAGCGGGGCTTCTTGCTGGTGAACTAGTAAGTAACTGGATGTTATGGCTTGTGTTTTTGCACCTTTTGTTGTCGATTTACTAATTTCTGATCATCAGTAATATAAAAACATGTGTACAACAGTCCATATAATCGCAAAAAGTCAAATTTCTACGCAGTGTTGCTTCAAAGAGATGTTGGCCTGGGTTGTGATAACCCGAGGTTCTGTTGATGATCACGATAAATACTAAATACATAAAATGTTTCTTCAGCTTGAAGAAACTTAAAAGGGCCGCTACACGGAGTATTTTAGACCACTTCAAAAGAAAAAAACAAATCAATAGCAGTTTAAATGTACGCTATATTAAGAATATTTTCACCGCTTCACCTTACAGTCACCAACAACACTTTTTCTTTGGCATTCACCATAGAACTTCTGTACTCCTACGCGTAAGCCAACTGCGCCATGCACTGTATTACGCCGCTGTTTGCATCAGAGTTACAATGGCACAGCCAGAAAAACACAAGCACACAAGGGCCGACTGAAGGAAAGGTAAAGCAGTGAAAATATCCTTAATAAAGCATACACTTACACAACGGATATTGACCTTTATAATTGGGCTAAAATATTTGTTGCTGACCCGGTTCACAGCAGTGCATAGCTCTGCTTCTGTGCTGGTTTACCTGTCTGCTTCTTCAAACTGAGGGCAAGCTGACTGGTTAAGACACTGACGAGGGAAAGGTACCTACCCAAACGATTATTTTAAGGGTTGCTTGACATTTGCCATACTTTTCAAAGCATATCTGAGTACAAATAGCTGGATGTTTATTATGTGAATAACGGGTTTTAAAATCAAAGAGCTTTCTTTTCCCCATTTGGAATTCTCAGCCAGCCAGGCTTTAGATTTGGGATTGTCGAGCCAGCCCTTGGAAAACTACTGTACTCTGCAGAAAGTTGGATGATGTTCCACTGTTTCATATCTCTGTCCAAAAAGGAAGTAAACTAACCACTCCTTATCCATACTCAGTAGACACTGGGCGTATTATTTTCCCTCAACATATAGAATAAATACAATCACTTTTCTGATAACTACACTGTAGTACATTTATAAGACACTTGGGGCAGAGCTGTGATGTACAGGCATAGCGGCAGCTCATCATGAGAGTGTGTGTTCAGTCGCAGGCCATACTACTTGCCTTTCTTTCAACATTATCAAGTTCAATGTGGGCCGCGCTCTCTTACACAGTGGTAAACATTTTGGCTGCCTGTTCCAAAAGCCATGAAAAACATGCGCTTGTATGATCCATTTTTTTTTTTTGAAAGTCTGAATTTTATATTTTAAAAAATGAAACACAAATATTTGCTTTTCTCTTTCTCTCTCAAATTCCATACTTTTCCATACTACATAGGAGCCCAGTGTCTAAATAACGTGTTATTATTTCTATCTACAATATACAGTGTGTTAATGTATACTGGAATAAAACAGCCCCATTTATTTACATTATTATTTATATTATTATTTAATCTGTCACTTCATTCTTTGAGTAAAGAATATTTGGCACCAAACAAAGCTACAGGTTTAAACTTCACATGCAGTGTTTTGGTTCTTAGTTGAAATATAAACTCTTACGTACAAATGGACAAATAGTCTTCGGCAGTCAGGGCGAGACTCTATTACGTACATTCAAAATACATTAAATATGTTGAAAAGTAGTTGCTAAAAACATGTGAAAAGACTTTGAATAATATATTACTAAAATGTGGGGTTATAGGTTAAAACTAGCAGAGAGATAGAGATTAATTCAACTCGCTCAGAGTGTTTCAAAGTTAGTCATGTCATTTTCTGAACTCATCTGACACGTTTCAGTCACAAATTGCTGCTTGACTGCTCCCACAAGTGGCTGTGGCTTCAGCACATTCAGCGGACACGCCCCCACAGTCCTGGAGCTGAGAATACTCATTTTTACCTGATTTTGACACCTAAATTCATAAACTTGTCAATAATTTGAATCATTCAAATTTGGCTATGTGGTTAATAACACTTTCTTCTTTGGTCTGACAAACTCACAACACATATTAATTCTTACTTTATACGGACTTTAATGACCTAGACTGGTAAAGGTCAGGTTATGCTACAAAAGAAATAGTTCATACAAAGTGATGTACATTTTTGGAAAAAACTGAAAAGCTGGTATGAACGATGGATGGCATGTTGATGAGCAGGTGGAAGGACACACAACCACGCTGTCCTGTATACACGCAAACACACACCGATAGACAACATCTAAAATTGTCCATACCTTGAATGAGTACTCTAACCGCACCAGAAAGGGAAAGCTGACAGCCTGAAGAATCCTCTTCTCATTTAGAGTGTGCTCTATCTGCTTGAGCTTCACCACCTGAAAAAGAGACATGGAGGAGGAGGAGTTATATTGCATCATATAAAAAATGAATGTCAATAAAAATAAAATACTGTGTTATCGGAGCAACATAATGTTTGCATTGTTTTGCATTAACAGTCAACAGGTGCAATACTCCTAGATAAAGACTATGGGAAAACTACGGGACACTGTCAAAAGCTGCTGTTTGGTTGTAGTTCATAAATACAATGTATGTATGTATGTATGTATGTGAGTGAGTGCATCAAGTAATTTTAGCTTAAATAGAAAAAGCCAACGAAGAAGGTAACAAGGCCATAGTGCTGAGGAAGAAATGATGGGGGAAATAAACATTTAAATCACTCCTAAAATCTGGGCTGTATGTGCTATTTTTCTAATGACATGATATATACCTATATTTAATTCTGTACACATGTGTATAATATTTCATTTTATTTCAGACAAATAAATAAATACAATTCTGTCCAAAAGTACTTGCTCATCATGTTTTTCTATCTGCATAATTGTTTCTAAAGTGTGAAAAGGCACCCATCCGTATCAATACCCTTGTTTTCTTCCAATTTAAAACAATTTGAAACTTCACAGTCCGCATCCTTTAGGTCGCAACAGCCTCAGCACAATGCTCCACATTTGAGTATTCAGAGTATGGCATTACATTTATTGCATTGCCAACATGTGCATGAATCTACAATCAAATTATATACATGTCTGAGTAAAGTTCTCTAACTTGCTGTACTGGATGCAGAGTAAGTTAGTAGATACTTGACTTCCACAAACACAAGCTGGAACACACAAGTCAACATGAGTGTCACAGACATCACCGTCAAGACACATATAGTAACTATGGTGCAAGTGAGTGGCACGAACTGGCCTGGAATAGGATGAATATATTATGAGCAGTAGGTATATAATCTAAGCAGGTGTCTTAAAAAATGATCCCCAGCAGACAGCAGGGTCATTTTCCTCTCCTTTTAAGACATGTCACAAGGTGAAAATCTACAAAACATAAAGAACTCAATCTATACATCTCTCCATTTCTATACCTGCTTATCATTTTCAGGGTTGTGTGGGGGGGACTGGAGCCTATCCCAACATGGATTTGGCCAGGCAGTTTGCCAGATCACCAATACATTACACAAAAGATATCACTCACACTGACAGCTCCCTGTAATTTAGTGTCCAATTCACCTAACCTACATGTCTTTGGACCTTGTTACAAATTAGGACTGCTTCATGGAAACAGTGGTTTTACAGGATTTTTGCTTTTATGTGATGAAGAAACATTTTTCAGGTATTAAATTCATTGGATTAACCAATTAGCCAAAAACAGACATGCCCATCTGTGTATTCTAGCTATAAAAATATTTATGTGTCATAAGAGGGGAGCAGAGTGGGCGGAAAAGCAGGCACAATTTAATTCTAAACTGGGTACCAAAATGACTCTGCTTGATGTGATCTGCATAAAGACGACTTCAGCTCTGCCACTCCGATTGGGTTCAAAGAGGTTCAAAGGGAAAAAAAAAAGAAAGGCTTGGGCCTGAATTTGAGCCATGCGAGTACAATTTTCACATCAATGGCGTTTCCATATTTTCTACAACTGTCCTGTAGGATCCTGCGAGTGTCCTCAAATAGTGACACATTTAAGCACCCTTCATCCCTCTGTGACCCTTCTGACCCCCGACCCAGACTGACCTTCTGCTTGTTGAGGATCTTCATAGCATAATGTTGTCCCGTTTCTCTGTGCCTCACCAGCATCACACGGCCAAATGAGCCCGTGCCCAGGGTTTTCAACCTCTCAAACTGCTCCAGGCAAGCAGTGTTCTGAACAGACGAAACAAAAAAGGGTTAGTTGGTTTTTGTGAAAATGGCATGGGGAGGGTTGTGGTGTGGAAAGCAAATTTTATTTATTTTCTAACGTGTCTTTATGCAAGCAAATCCCTGAGTGTATGTTCATGTATATTGTGTATTTTATGTTTATATACTGTATACAGTGATCACAAATACACTGTTACCCATAGAGTTGGAATAATTTTGTTTTTTTTAGACACTTTCCTCTTTTTTTTCTCCTCAGATTATTTGTGGTTTAATTTTTACTGTGATATGTTTGTAAGAGATTGTTTAAAAAAGTTTTGAGAAGAACATCAAATCACATTGTTACAATCATTTCATGAAAAGAGGTACAAAATATTTATTCCAAATTTACAGACAACAGTGTATGTTTAGAGTATGTAATACATATATGAACATGTTTGTTATATACACTGAACAGGATATGACATTTCATATTATTTACTATTTCCTGTAAAATCGATCCTGATTGAAATCATCTACGCAATGTTGGGTCAGAGAGAATGTTGGATGCACTCAACACTGACAGAATATTGAATTGAATATTCTTATCTGTGTCCGTAAAATGTTTCTGCAGCACACAGAATATCTTTTTTCATCATATTTTTAAGGGTGCGTGATACAGAGGAAATCAATAATATATTATTAATAAGAATATTTTTACTCATTTTACGATACGTAAAGTAATATATATTTAAAAGTGGAAAATAAACAAATTTAGAGTTCAGTGCAATGCATTACATTGAACCAAGCTCTTCACACGTGTAAAAAAAACCCCACATAATTTCAGCTTGAACTTCCTATGCTCACTGAATAATCACTCTACGTACATATTTTACTTGCCCCTCGCATTATTTCATAATCCAAATATATTAAAATGTGCAGACAGTGGTTAACTGGTAGAACAGAAAAAAACATATCAATTTGGGGTGCCATGAATACAGAAAACCAGTGAAACTCCAACAATGATGATGGTAGTTTTAAATTGTAGATAGCATGCCAGACACAAATATTAGCATCTTTGGTTCACACCCCTCCTCCTGTAGGTTTACGCACGCATGCCAAGAATCTGATAACAATAGAGGAAATACAATACAAAAATAATGTCTCATTCCTGATAGATGAACACATCATACAGCCAAACACTGACCTGTGCAGGGTTCTCCCACTTCTTGAGAAAGTCCTCTTTGGCTTTGGCAAGGAACTCCTTGACTATTGAAGACAAAACAACAGGAAAGGCTTCAGAGGTGTGTGTATGTGTGTGTGATTGTGTGAAGAAAGAAAGAATCCAGGAAATAAACAGTAGGATACCTTGTATGTTTTCTGAAATCAACTGAAGAGAGTATTTTTTTAAAGAAATATAGCACAGTTAATGGTGTTTTCATCTTGCTTATATTTTAGGGATACTAGTTTTAAATGTAAATGAAATATTGTCTGAGATTAACCTTGCTGTGTTAAATCCATCTTAAATCAACTAGACACAACTAACACAAATGGAGAAAAAACGCAAGACATGAATGACGTGTCCCATTGAAGTTTGTAAGGACATGGTGTTCACTTAGCCCATTTTAAAGTCCACTAGAGCCTCCTGAATGAGCCTCAGCATCTCCAAATGTGCTGATTCTTTACATGCTGCATCCACAATAATCTTAAAAACAGGTACTCCAGAGATGTGTTTACTTGTCACGGGGAGTAGCGCTGAGTAAAGTGAAACAGCTGTAAATGTTTTCTGTAGTTCTGGAGGGAACTTTCATGAAAATAACCCTGATGATGTCCTCAGATTGGCCGTTAGACATCAAAATGTTGGCGTTTGAAAGATGAGGGCATTTAATAGGCAGAGAGTGTCTCATGGAAGATGCTATTGAGCTGCATTATGAGAATTGTGGGATCGAGTATTTTTTGATGCTTCACTCATAATACGGACTAAAAGCCAGAATATCTCCGTTCCTGCTGTTTTGATTTCCGCCCTTACTTTAAAAATCTGTCTTTTGTGAGACCCCAACTTGAGAAGCTCAAAACTAAATCCTCCAGTGTGTAGGATTTACTGACATCTAACAGGGTAGTTGCTGATTGCAACCCCTTGGCTCACCTCTCCTTCCTAGCATGAAGAAGGTGACAGTGAAAATGAAATAACACCTAAGCGAAGAAGAAGATCTGTGGCATTTACAGATGTATACTCTTAATCTCAGGCAACAAAAACATATCTACCACATTTCTGCCATATAGTGGACCTTTAAGAGGTAAAAAACAAACAAACAAGTGAAGTAAAAGTGAATAAAACCAAATAAACATTTCAACTAAGTTTACTTTCAGGGCAGGTAAAGCACGTCTAGGCTTGGCATTAAATATTACCTAATCTCCTTCGACATGTCAATATCCTGCTGTGAAAATGTAATCGAGTTAAGTGAACTAGTAACACCTCAACAACTACTCGCCCCTTGAGGGAGGCACTGAAGCCTCATCGACACAGGCAGAGCTGCTCGGTGTTCAAGAGTACATGACATGTGTTTGTACAGGGCAGCACCAAGATGTGAACGTGATGATGATACTGGATACTGGAAGATGTCACACACACAGCTGACATGCAAGTGTGAGCTACTCGTACTCATTGACGCTATAACTCAGAAAATTAGTCATCATCATGGTAAAAAGCACTACTAAATAACTACTCGAGGATGCTTTGGATATTGGAAACCTTTCATTGGACATCCAGTGCAGCAGACACACTCAGCCCAGCTCAGCCAAACCGGCAGACTTTTATGGGTGTACTAAACAAAATAGTCTCTATGTAGACACACACACACACACACAATTTCAGTAGCATCTCTTTCCAGAAGGAGTGAAGCAACAGGCCTATATTGTTTGGGGAAATATCTGCCACACACAGTAGATTGTTTGTTGTGATGCTTGCATCTTACAATTGCTGTTGGCTGTTTTTGCTGTTTCTCATACAGAAATGTGGCTTATGGAAACAACAGTACATCCTGCCACTGCATCCACTGAAATCAAATGATAAAAACTGATCAGTACTTCTGAGCCTCACTCTCTTTTCCTCCACATGTACAGTCAGTGCTCGTGGATCTCAACGCATCACAGTGGTTCATTTGGCACAAGCTAAATCGTTTGCAGCAGCGACTTGTCATGGACGTACCAGTGGATCTTAATGAACCGGAGAGCAGGAATAGGCCTCTAATTAACAGTGTATGGATTGTTATGTAAAGCTAACATAGCCTGCTGTACCACAGCGTCCCTGATCGTTTCATGATGCTGTAAGCGAGCAGGTGCTGCTCGGGAGTGATGTGTACCCACCGCTTTCCATCTCGCTGCCCTTCCTGGCCGTGGGCGCGTTGCCCATGATGACAACTTGTCAACGGGCAATCCGTGGCTTTTTGGCCGCGCTGCAGCCTTTCTCAAGCCGGTCTAAGCTCGACTGGGTCTGGACGGTATTTCCTAAATCCAGCTGTAAGAGTTACCAAGCGTTAACTCCGAGGTCTTGATCTTTAATAGCCCGACAGCTGCTGATGCGGTGCCACGGCGAGACGGGGTAGTGCAGCGGTGCTCGCTCGCTCACTCACTCCCTCCACGGTCATCAAACACCGGCGACCGATATAGAGCTTAAATCCACGGGGAGCTATCGTTGTGGTATCTCGGGCGCTGGGGCTCCACTGGACTGTCAGGCCGACCTCGGCACAGTTGGCCTGAACACGGAGGATCCAGTCTTCTCCTGTCCCTCCTTGCAGCCCCCTCCAAGCGAGGCCCCCCGGCTCCCCACCTCTCCCCCAGCCCAAAAAACAGCGATAGCGACGGCGGGGTTGCAATATTCTCAACCGAAAGCCTGACGCTTTTCGTCACCGAACCCAGCTTCAAAAATTAAACCTCGGCGGGGTCCGACAACGACGGGAGTTCGCCCAAATCAACATTGGCCCCCTGTAGCCTCGGAGACGAGCGAGATGACGGAACTACAGCCGAGCGAACGTCCCGCCCTCTCGCCAGAACCGGAGAGGTGATTGACAGCTGAGGGCTAGGCTGCGGATTGGCCACATCTCCACGGCGGTGATCCACGGGGCGCTCTGATTGGCTGTTCGGAATCCATCAAAAAACGGCAGAGTCCCACCGCCCTACAAAAATCAAGCGAGGGGAACGTCACCGATTATTTTCCTCCCGACGACGTACGCGCCCACTTTCTCCGGTTTCTCTCCTCCATTGGCTTGGCGTGGCCAAACCGTGGGAATCTCGGTGAATGCGAGGATGTCTATTGGTTGTCAGCAGCGGTTGACAGAAGTGCCCCCCCTCTCCCTCTCCCTCCTCCTCCTCCTCACTCCTCCCGCCGCCAAGCGACTGATACACGTTTGGCTGAGTGACGTCAACGCGCTATTTTTAGAAATGTTGGTCAGAACTTAACGCACGCGCGGCGCGGTCTGGCTGGCAGGACTTCTGAACAGCTTCGCAGACGGAGGAGAGAGTTTATCTGGTGGGAAATGAATCACAGGAAATAATAATAATAAAAAAATCTTTAGTACAATCGGTGCTGGATGAAAACATGCAGAGTCACAGACTTGTGTCTGTGTGCCGTCGACCTTTTACAGTCGTACAGTTCTCCAAGAGCATCTCTCTCACCCCACACCTGGTGCTACCTACAGGGCGAGTGCAGCAGATGCCCAACGGTCCTCAAAAGGCACGATTTCACAGAGATTTGCATCTGAATATCTAATTTCAATAATAATTTGTGTTGGTAAAAAAAAAAAAAAAGACTATAAAGAAGGACTCCAGGTCTATGAACAAGCAAACACCCAAGCTATAAATAGGAGATCCCTACAGCTACTTCAGGGTCTGAAACTATGACATTGTGGCTCTACAGCCACCAAGTTTATCATCACAAAACCACCACAGCTGTATCGTGGTATGATTACTATCACAAATGCTTTCAGAAATTATTGCTTGCCTGACGTACAGGACATAAGCTTTGAGTCACTGTCAGGTTCATTGTGCCATTTTTCTGCACCCATCTGAATTTCAAAATTACAGCTGAGCCTGAGCTGCATCTTACTTGTTTGCATTGTCAATTATTTTCATGATTAAGCCAACAGTCTGTAAATTGTGACAAAATACTAAGGGTAACATCCTCAAACAGACTGAAACTCAAATATCCTCAATAAAATGGTGATAAGCTGCAAATCTGCACATTTGTAAAGCCGGAAGCAGCAGATGTTTCAACGTTTTTTTTCTCCTTGAAAATGACTCGTCATTCATTTGTTATTCATTGACTACTCATTTGAGCACTACGACAGCCAGCTATCAGAGGGCATGGCAGTCGATGCTGCACACACATTTTACTGTTTTACAGACATCTGCTTGTTTTGTTTAGGCTTTAGCTATTATACCCACAGTTTTTTAAAGCAATTTTAAACAGTGTAGACATGTTAGAAGCAGACAGAGGTAACAGATGGACGGAGGAGTTAGTCCCCTCAACTAAGAAGAGATAAAATGGGTGAGAGCAGACAGTCCCCCCCTCCCTTTTGTGCTGCAGTTACCTAGCAACATGAGGCTAGAGTGAAAATGGCAGAGAGATGCTGCTGCATTTTATGAATGAAATTTGGGGGGGGCGCAATGTGCGCACGCACACACGCAGAGTCTCGTTGCTGTTGCTGTGCTTCCCTCCTCACTAGTCAAGGTGGAAAGCAGCCGTGTAGGTGATGCGGCGAGTACCAGAAAGCAGCACAAGGTTCACAAAACAAACTTTATTAACCCCATTGCTGTTGTTACAAATACTGAGGCAGAGAATACATAGGAAGTACAAAAAGGTCTTCTCATCTCGAAGACAAAATAAGCGCTGGAAAATCTTTATTTACAGTATGCTTAAATCACCCAAACAACTTGACTGCAAAATGGCATCCATTATAGCATTAGCATTATCACAAACCCACATCTTATGTAATATTTTTAGGGAACATTATCCAACTGGGGCCTGTTTGAAGAAGCATATTTATCGAGTTATATGGATAACACAAGGGTAAAACTTGCAAGCACAAGCTTGTACTCCTCTGTAGGCCTCTGAACGTGGCCCATATTTTCCACAGGTACTCCGAATTTACATTGGGTGAGACAAACCTTCAGAACAATGAAAAGCTTACATAAGAGGCCACATCTATTCTGACTGACAGAGCACTGCACATAGCTTAATCTGTGCTTAAGGGGACAGTTTAAATGGCAAAGTATGGGTAATAAACATCAGTGTTTGAGTATGATTTGCAGGGTTGAGAGGATATGATGATCAGGTCTTAAGATCGCCTCACCCTGAAGACTCAAACTTAGCTCAGCTTTGACATCATCACCAAGACAGAGATACGGTAAATTAAGGCAATTTTGGTTGTGCAGACCTGTGTGTGTGTTTTGAAAAAGAGTGAACAAGAACGAAAAAACAGTTTGTAACAATTCCACATCCCATTTGCGTATGCTGTAGAAAAATGTCCCTGCTTCCTGTTATGTAGATCGATCCACTGCCTCCTTGTCCAAAAGTGTGTCTGTAATGAGTGTACAGATAAGAGGAACTTCTTGTCCATTATCTTAATCTGATGACTCTTACATGCAGTCCATGGAGTTGTCTGGCATCAGTCCAAGCGGTGGCATCTTCCCTGGTATACAGGATGGAGGGAGCATGCCGCTGATGTTGGGGGATGGGTCAACGTTCTCGCTGTCCTCCAGCTTGTCTGCCAAGCCCTCCCAGTTGATATGGAAGCGGGTGACACGGGGATTGGAAGCCAAAATATTCCTCTGGAGCTGAGAGAATGAAATTAAATAATGTTTATGAAGAATCATTTGAATGAAACAAGAGGCTGTCGAGTTATCCTGACTTTTAGTTCCAAATGTGCCTGGTAAAAAGCTATGCATTATACAACTAAATTTTTAAAAGTTGAGTGATACCCCCCATGTCTAGCACACTGATGTGGACGTGTGAATTTAAAAAAAAAAAAAAAAAAAAAGTTCCCTTTTGACTTTAGGGATAAATAACTAAATACGGTACAAACATACAGTGATCAAAACTGGATCCCTGACAAGTGAATACAAAAAGGCTCATAGAACAATGGCCAAGTGTTAGGGAGAAGAAAACAGTTAGTCAAAAACAGAAGCCAATATAGACTCTAATATAGACAGAGAATTGTATTAGAATATCCTAAAAATAACAGGAGAACTGATCTGTTTTTATATCCATAAAATATGTAATTTAGTCAGGAGTTGTCAGTTTATTCACAGAGAGAAAAGAAGTCTTTTTAAAAAAAAAACAAAAAAAAAAACAGTTGGGAATCACTGGTGTAGATCACATATTGAAGTGATTTCTCATACAGGGCTTCTTTCATCAGACTTTCTAAAACCAATGCTGTGGGACTCTTATGTGTACTATAAGTTGAATGACTATTAGATAGGGATGCTTCGAAAAGAACTGTCAAAGATGTGTTGTATGGTAATGAGTGGTTTGTTTTAGTTTCTAATGTGAACAATGTTATAGAGTAATGTATTTTTGTATTTTATTTATTTTTAAGTTATTTACTCCCACACCACCATTTTTCTCAAGTTCTCTCTCAAGTTTTATGTTGGAGTTACTTGATGTTATTGAGAAATAAATATTCAAAATTCATAAGTTTTGACTGTTTTCTTTATATACAAAATAACTTTAAGTACCACACATATACACAAAAAGTACAGAAAACAGGTACTGATATATACTCGGTACTGTATCGGTTCAAATGTGAAAAGGTACCCATCCCCAGTTGTCCTTCTTTCTTGATGTTACTGTTGCCTGCAACTTCAATTTTAGAGCACCAGAGGGCAGTAGAACACAACAGATCTCTTGCATGGCTCATGTACTGTACCATTATGTTTACGCTATCTGCAGATCAGGTATTGCAGGAATCTTTAAGGTTACAGAAAACCAAAACACCTTATCCGTTTTTTGATTCTGTCCAGTAAATACAGATTGTTCTGTCCATGACAGAAATCTACTACTGCCATCTGTGAGTGTGTTTGTGTTACCTGAGTGTAGTCTGGTTTGAGAGGTGGATTTTCCCGTAGTTCTGGGTCTGTGTATTCGTTGTTGACATAGTAACCAATGCGGATGAACTCCTGTCCACGGTAGGTGCAGGTTATAAGGACTACAGTCACTCCTACAGCGTCACTCTCTGGAATCAGTCCTGTGTTAGGAGCATCAGCCTGAAGGGATCAGCAAAAGCAAATGCATTTCTTTGATTTCTAGCCCAAGTATCCATTGGGTTTTATGGCCTAGCTGTATTTTGAAACAGGATGGGAACTAACATGTGACCAAAGCTTACTTACCTGAAACACAAACATGTGTCTGCCAGCTGGTACCGGGCCAACTAGAACAGAGTCCAGAACCTGGTCATATTCCTCGCTCTCGGCTGAACCCACATAGATGATCTTCCACTCCAGATCTGACATCACAGAAAAGTGAGATATAAAAAAGGTATAGTTCTGTTTGCAGAGAAAATGAGTTACACAGAGGCGATATTCATAAATGGATATTAGCACCATCCCTTGACAATGTGCTTGGAGATATAGAAACTGGTGTCAAGGTGGGCATCGGTATCATCAGATACCCTCAGGTTGTGTGTGTGTGTAAAAATATAAAAAGCCAGTGTTGATATATACACATATCACCTACCTATACCCTTCACCACCACCACTACTACTACTACTACTACTACTACTACATGCACTCCAGTATACACGCTACTGTTTCCCTGTTGTCTCCATCTCGCGGTTCGCGGCAACTCGTTGAGCTAGTCTGTTGCTACAGTAACGTACTCTGATCAACCAATCAGCTCCTCGGATAAACCTTCGTAGAACGTGCCTGAACCAATCACTGCAGGCTGGAGGCGGGGCGTTGGGCACAATCGCGCCAGCGCCAATTTTCAACCACTTGTCAAATGAAACATCATTAAGCAGCCTCTATGACTACTAATATTGTTGTATCATCTATCTAAACAGCGCGTTCGTCAATTACTTACAATGCACCGCCATCAACCTGCAATGTACGAGTTACTAATTTACCAGAATGCGCCCAAGAGAGGTAGCAAGTATTCAAAAGCTAACACATAAAACATACAGACGTTAGCAGAGAAAAAAAGTACCCACCTTCTGGCAAATCCTCCATGCATTCAAACGTTATTTCAAACTGAAAGGGATTTCCAAACGGGCTCGGGTTGTCAAGCACAGCAACATTCAACACTTGTACCTTGGCCATAACGGGATCTTCGGAAACACCAATGAGCTTTTAGGCGAACAAAGTTGAACGAGTCACTCGGTACTTTACTGTCGCTGTGTTCCCGGGTTGGCTTACACGCTTTTGGCGTTGCCTGTCGTCAGCAATATAGGTTGAAGTATGACTCTTTTATTCCCCGACAACACGAACACAACCCGGCGGCATCTGAGCTACAGGAAGTACGTCACTCTCTTCTTCCTTTTCTTTCAGCTGTAGCGGCAGCTGCCATCCTACTGCCATCTTCTGGGGTAAGTTAACTCCTACAAATGTCCCGTTCTCCTTAGGAAGCCGACTCCAGAGTGCTCTTTAATGGACCTTTTTTCACAGCAGACATTTTGACATGAGTAAACGCAGGTGTTACCGATGATACTAATTAAGGTCCCATTCCATTCAGGTCAAACAGAGTCTGCTGTAGTGGAAAGGCTCTGCTGCAATACATGTAACGGAACCAATTAGTATCCTCTGAAACAGCTGTGTTGACCCTGGCTGCACACACACATATGTTTACCTTAATAAACAGAAATAAATAGGAAATGACAAGAGACAGATTCGTAGCCAGGGTTAATAAATATAGAGGACATGTTTAACATTTTTTCTGCTGTCTACTGAACATGAACCCAGCCACTCCCCACAAATACTTGGGTTATGCTCTAGCCTAGCCTGCATCAAACAAGCACGTTTTACAGTTTCTTGTAGCTGACATTGTTCACAAAGACCGGTTGTATGCTTCCTATAATGTTAAGTTGTTTAGTAAGCCATTCAGTATTTAGAGAAAATGTTGACATTTGATTCTTTAATTGGTAGATGCACATTTGCCATCCTTATAAGGAGACACAACAATGACTGTTTGTTTAGCTTTAGTTTGTTTAGTAAATGTAACTTGAATGAAGATACAAATTCATCACTGTGCATCTATATATATAGATTTGATGACAAGATTTGATGACAAGAGTCGGCAGTCATATTAGCAACTCTGTGAGGTTGCTGTTTAGTTGAATGCTAATGTTTGCATGCTAACATGATAATGTTTTAGCAGATATAATGTTCATCATCTTAGTATTGCATGTGTTTTATAATTAGCTCTGAACACAAAGTAAAAAGCAGATGGGAATGTCAGTCTTGTAAGCTTTTTGTTATACACTTAAGTTTCACCAAAGTTATTACGAATTATACTGAGGAAATATCTGTACAAATTTCGTGGTAGTTCATTCAATAGGGTATCACCAAAGTTCTTAAGATACATCCTTTGGGAATAAATGTCTGTACAATATTATTGGGAAAAATCTTGACAAGACAGTCAAATGCTGGGTCATGCTGGCATTCTTGTAGAATAAAATAATTATATTTTAACTTAGATGCAAAACTCTGATGGTGAATATAGTAAACATTAGACATCCATCTAGTAGATGTAGAGAAATTGACTGAAAGAGGATCACTAATGTCAGATTCATCTTCTGGGCACCAACGTTGTGTACCAACTGAGCAACATTTACATGAGACACAGACCATAAAATAAGATACCATTACATTTTATTCAGCAGAATGCATCATGATTTTTGCAACCTGCATCTCATAGCAGTCAAAGTTTGACATTAAAATAATGCCAATCCAACGAATGTGTTTCTTTTATTGTTCACATCCAAATAACTTGTAGGTATTGACCAGCTCTTCCATGCCCATGCAGGTAGGTCTGTGTTCCTTAGTCTGACACTCAGCATCTGTGGGCCAGTACTCAATCCAGGTTCTCTCACCGAGTATATACTGAAACCTGAGGACGGCAAAATTGAAAACACATTGGATTTTTATTTAACCCAGTCAAAGTCAAACAATCAAACACAGCCTAGGACATGCTGACATCAAATAAAAAAGAAAAAAAAGAAAAAAATCATTACAAGTACAAACTCAAAAGTTGTGTTCCTTGTTCACTCACAATTGTTTCTTCTCGTCTTTGTGAATATCGTTGGCCATGCCCATGACGAGGTAAGTTTTGCCCAATTTCATATTTAAAGCCACCCTGCAGTGTTGATAACTGAGGAATGGACGAAGATTGCCTAGAGGTCCCACGTCACAGTTTTCTGTTATTAACATCCAAGAAAAGAGAAAATAAAATTAATATTGTAATTACAGGTACAGCGTAAAAACATCACTGTTGTATTCTTATATTACTATAAGAAGAAAATATGTTATTTCCTTTTACAAAGGAGACAAATGTTCATTCTTACTCACTTATTTTCTTTGAACGACACTCATCATAACCCCCTATAATTAAAATATCAGAAAAGAGAGTCAAGATGCTTGAATATAATTATATAACATATGCATTATGCATAAAATTGACACACATTGACACTGAAGGTTTAAAGTAAATAAGTACCCACCTTCTTTGATGACTTCCACAACCCGCATTGTGTAAATGTCAGTGGCCAAACTTTGTGTGAAATTTTCCAGTCTTACTCTGTACACTGAGGACATACAAGTTGCAGTTGAGTTTTTTCACTCACTCACACACTCAATCAATCACTACCTCACTCTTACCATAATCTATTCTGCCGCTCACTTCAGTCTCACAGGCCTTTGTTGTGCGGTCACCATTGTCGATTTTTTCCATCTTCTGCATGCTGCAATTCTCTGGAAATACACATTGGACACAAACAACATAACATTTCTATAAATAACAAACAGGGAAAAAACCCTGATCATTTAGGTTATTTACACGATAATCATGGATGATTTTCAGGAAGATATGAGATGGTCAATTAGAACAGCTGTTAATCAATCGTGATGTGAAACACCACTTTTTGGTAGCACAAAATAACTAATTAAAAACAAACTTATCAAAAAAGAAACATGAACATATATTAGCGTGATAAGAATACTATTACTATACTAGAGTAATACACTACTACTTCCCTAAAATGACAGAAACCATCTTTGGGAAAATGTTTAACCTGATGTATACTTTTTAGTTTGGGCCACATCCCATCTGCTACTATAGAGGGGGTAGGATTTATGACCTATATTGCAGCCAGCCACCAGGGGGTGATCAAGACCAACAATGGTTTGGCTTTAGTGGCACTGTCATAATGGAGACAGGTTGGATGTCTTACATGAGTGTCTGTGACAGCAGTCTTGCACTATGGCCTGACTTGAGCCAACCATAACCTTAACGTTACCTTACTTTCACACAATGAGGTACAGTCTCTGTAACTGTGTGTGGAAAACACTGGATTTAGTCTTCTAGTCTTCTAGTTAGTGTTTCTCTGTAGGTAACTGATAGTGAGTAAAGAGCGTGAAAGGGGTTTGTGGGATTGCAGGTGATTTCTGCTTCAATTAACATGGAGATAACAAAGTCATGAAAGTTTGGAAATTCAGTCAGGTAACTTTTGAATCAGTTTGTGATTTTCTTTAACATGAGGCACGGCTTCTTTGTTTTTACTCTACTTACTGTAACAGATGCGACTTACAATGTAGTAAAATACACAGGTGTACACAAAACAGTAGACATTTAGTTAATCTTAGTTACCTTCTGCACATATGCATCCACTGCTTTGACAGAGCCTGAGTAGCTCACCACTAATCCTTTCTGGGTGGTAGAACTTCATACAAGGTGGCTCTGCAACAATGAAGAAAACACTTTTAAGATATTTTGTTTTGATTCCTCGTAGGATCATAGTACATCTAGTACTTTTCTGGTATATAGCCTCTTGTGGTTGGCAGGTCAGTTTTTAGAGGGTACTGACTAATGACCTATCTTGTTCAGGTATGTCTGTATGCTTCTGGGCGTCTAGGAGACTCACGAATATTGTGTTGATGGTTGTAGTATTCATAGACAGACACAGCAGCTGGTTGTAAAACTCCCACTTTCTGCTTCTGATGGATCCTAAATACGATCTCCTCTGGTTTGGTGTGAGAAACCTGTAGAGAGACATAAAGCAAAGGTGTGTGAGAGAGAGACAGAATCAGAAAACATCTTACTGTATTTCCTCAAAAAATACCTGGTTGTCAAACAAAAGCTGGGTCACAAATAAAGGCCGGGAGAAAAAACAGGATGTATAAACTATTGTGCATGCTAACTAAGCATAATGTACATATCCATTGCTTTCATTTAACAAATTCAACAATATAATCTATTGCTATTTTTAACTTTTGATGTTCTGGATTGTTGCTGCATACGTGTTAATGTCTCAAACTGTATGTTGTAATGTACAAGTGCCATAAGATGACAGAATGTTCCTGCAAATATTTCACAGTAAAATTACACTGCCAAATTATTTCTCTTGTTCCTGCTATACCCAAGTAACTGGTGTTTAAGCCAAATTAAGTTGCAAGTGTTTTTATTCTTATCTGAATTGGAATTTGATAAAGACAGACAGAGAGAAGGGGAGGGAAGAAAATTGGTTACCTTGTTCAGGTAGATGATGAGTGAGCCTCTTTCTGACAGGGCTTTGTTGATCTCATATTTTGAAATTTGACGGCTATGTCCAGTAGACAACTACACACACACACACACACACACACACATCATCATCATCAGATTACCATAAACATTACCCTGTGAACTTGTATGTGTGCGTGTGTGTGTGTGTTAGTCTTACTTCATTCAGGTCGTCTGTGTTAATTTGGTAGCCAGTTAATAAGCCAATATCCAAGATTGACATGGTTGCGTCCGTCTCCTTGTTCTTATAGCTGTACAGAAAATGACAAACTATTTTAAACAAAGGATTAAAACAGGCAGGCAAGTGGGGAAACAAAATAAATAAATAAAAATGTGTATATATATATATATATAGCTGCTGGATAGTACAGTGGTTATGCTCACTGACTACGACACGGGAGACCGGGTCAACAAGGTCTGTGTCAGTTGCTAGGCTGATGAGAAATGGGCTACTGGAACACTGATGGACGAGGGCAAAAAAGACTGGAAGAGTTGCTGGAATGCTACTATACAAGCAATCCCAGAGAGAGGTGATATATACAGCGAATGTGGGACCATTGGATACTTCGAAACCCACAATTAAGGCTAACAAAGAAACAGCTATTATTAGCCCAGTGTTCCAACATCCGTAATCGAAATCTACTATCACAACTAGAGATTAATGAAATACAACAAAGATAATACAACGACGGCAAGGGGGAGCCAGGAAGACAGGTCAGCGGGGAGATGTCATCATCATCCCCACAACCAGAGATTGGGTACCAAGCCCCAACAGCTACCAACAGCCTCAACACAAGAGCTGCTGACCTGAGAAGGAAGATCGTGACCCAACTGTAAACCTAGAGCCCCTAAAGAATACCGAAGCTGAGTTGCCAAGTACCTTGAGAAGATCTACTAGTGGATGTGAATGCTGCTCTGAAGACACAAGACCAACAAGCTGATACACAGTACAGCAACAGTAATCATGGAGATGCTTGGATACATAACAAACAGTACCCACCATGGAAGAGACGATTAGAGGCCAATATAAAGGCAGCACAGAGAGAAGTTAGCCAGAAACATGGTGAATAAAGGGGCACCCAGGAAGTACAACTCACTCTCCATACCAGAGGCACTCATAACTGCCAAACAGCGACTAACAGCTCTGGCCACCCGGTTGAAGAGATACACCAAGGAGGGAGAGGCCAGGAGAATAAACAAGCTGCTCTCCACTGAACCAGCCAAGGTGTACTCTCAGTGGCAGGGAAACAACAACCAGTCAGACCCACCAAGAGCTGAGGTGGAAAAATACTGGAAAGACATATGGGAAAGAGAGGCATCACACAACACCAAAGCCCAATGGTTAGTGGACCTAAGAGCTGATAGCAGCAACCTCCCAGAACAAGAACCAGTAACTATCTCAATGGCAGACATCCAAGAAAGAGTGTCAAAGATGAAGAGCTGGACAGCACCAGGCCCCGACATGATCCATATGTACTGGCTGAAGAAGCTAACTGCACTCTATGAACGCCTACCAGCACAGATGAACCAGCTGCTGAGGGATGGGACCCACCCAGAGTGGCTAACCCAAGGCAGGGCAGTCCTAATCATGAAGGACCCCCAGAAGGGACCCATCCCATCCAATTACTGGCCAATTACCTGTCTCTGCACAACATGGAAGGCCCTGTCAGGCATCATTGCGGCAAAAATGAGTAAGCATGTGGCTCATTACATGAGCGAGGCACAGAAAGGAATTGGCAGTAACACCAGGGGAGCCAAGCACCAGCTACTGGTTGATAAAACGGTCGCCCGAGACTGTAAGAAGAGACAGACCAACCTGTGCACTGCCTGGATTGACTACAAGAAAGCCTAAGACTCAATGCCGCACACATGGATACTGAAATGTCTGGAACTGTATAAGATCAACAGGAACCTAAGGACCTTAATCAAGAACTCAATGGAAATGTGGAAGCAACCCTAGAGACCATTTTAAAACCCATTGCCCAAGTAAACATCAAGTGCGGCATATACCAAGGAGATGCGCTATCACCACTGCTGTTCTGCATAGGCCTAAACCCCCTCAGTCAGATCATCACGAAGAGCAGGTACAGGTACTAATTCTGTAGTGGAGCAACAATCAGCCACCTGCTCTACATGGATGACATCAAGCTGTATGCCAGGAATGAGCGAGAAATAGACTCACTGATCCACACCACCAGGATCTACAGAGATGAGATAGGGATGTCATTCGGATTGGACAAGTGTGGCCGGATGGTCTCAAAGAGAGGCAAGATGATCCAGACTGAGGGGATTGACTTACCAGAGGGCAACATAGGTGATATCCAAGACAGCTACAAGTACCTTGGCATCCCACAGGCTAATGGAAACCATGAAGAGGCCACAAGGAAGTCAACCACAGCCAAATACTTCCAGAGAGTAAGGCAGGTCCTGAAAAGTAAGTTGTTGGTAAGAACAAGATCCAAGCCATCAAAGTGTACGCACTACCAGTCATCAGATACCCCGCTGGCATCATAAAAAACTAGCCAAAATAGGAGATAGAAGCCACAGATATCAAGACTAGAAAGCTCCTCACCATGCATGGAGGGTTCCACCCCAAGTCCAGCACCCTGAGACTATACACTAAGCGGAAAGAGGGAGGCCAAGGGCTAGTGAGCGTCAAGGCCACGGTCCAGGATGAAACATCGAAAATACAAGAATACATCAGAAAGATGGCCCCGAAGGATGAACTGCTAAGTGAATGTCTCAGGAAGCAGAACCCTGATGAGGGTGCAGAGGTGGTGGTCAAAGAGCAGAAGAAGGTAGTGATGATAGATGTGGCGATCCCAGTTAACGCCAGCATCAGGAAGAAGGAACATGAGAAACTTGAGCAGTATCAAGGGTTGAAAGAGCAACTAGAACGGATGTGGAAGGTCAAGGGTAGCATGGTCCCCGTGGTAGTGGGGGCACTTGGGGCAGTAACCCCCAAACTGAGTGGCTCCAGCAAATCCCAGGAACAACATCTGAAGCCTCAGTCCAGAAGAGTGCAGTCCTAGGAACATCGAAGATACTGCGCAGAACCCTCAAACTCCCAGGCCTCTGGTAGAGGACCCGAGGGGATATATAATAATATATAATATATATATATTATATATATATATATATATATATATATATATATATTATATAAAACTTTGAATATATGGAGTGAACCTGATTATATTGAATGAAACCTTGAATATATTGAATGGAGTCGGAATATAGGGAATAAAACTTTAATATATGAAGAAACTTGAATATATTGAATGAGTTGAATATAGGAATAAAACTTTGAATATATTGATGAAACCTTGAATATATTGAATGAAGTCTGAATATATGGAATGAAACTTTGAATATATGGAATAAAACTTTGAATATATTGAATGAAACCTTGAATATATTGAATGAAGTCTCAATATATGGAATGAAACTTTGAATATATGGAATGAAACTCTGAATATATTGAATGAAACCTTGAATATATTGAATGAAACTTCACTGATGTCAGACTTCGCGGCAGTGCCTGCAGCCATCTTGTGTAACAGTCTGTAAAAGCGAAAGACAATGAGTCAGGCTGCCCGCAATCTAGTTGCAGCGATATTAAGCAATGAGGAAATGATAAATACACTGACGAATGCGTGCCGAAATCCTCCCGAAAAAGTTCGCTCAATTTTTAACCGTGGCAGGCCTACAACAGGCATAAAGTTTCGCTATAATCTCATTATGCATTTGTCTGTCTGTCTGTAGTCCGCTGTGTGAGTAATGTGCCCAAAGCTGACAATGTGTCGCGGATCATAAAATACGTTCAATACTAAATAAAAATATATAAATATTCACCCAGCATTGGTCTATGAATGTGGGTGATTCTTATTGTATCTAAACAATATATGAAGAGCTTCTCTTTCGGTTCATGAAATCCCTGTAACCGCAGCAGCTTCTCCAGTCCCGGAGAAGTGTTGAGTCAGAGCGCAGTGCTATTATACACGGCCATTCACTGTGTTTTACCTTCATTATATCACCTGAAAACTATATCAAGCTAACCATACAGTGTCTTGGACCCTTACTTGTGTACGGGTGGAGATTGTACACTGGGTGTTGTGGGGCACTTCTGTGAGGTTGAAGGCATGCTGAGGTTGGCCTGATAAACAGCTGCCTGGCCTGTTTTATGTCTGCCACAATTAAAAAGGGAGCGAACTTCCTTGTCAAGAAAACGGTATTGATCATTAGTGAATTGCTACTATAGTTATTGTAACAACACAAAATGATGTGTAACCACTGCAACATTGCTATTTAACTGCATCACATTTCTCTGGTGATGGGAGCCAGTGAACACTGCTCAAAATTAAGGATGTAAAGGGCATGGCAAATAAAAGATAATGGTGAGCAAACAACAGAAATGCAGGGAAGTTCTGTATAAAGCCATGTTACTGTAACACTTCTTGATTTACTTACAGAACCTTTATTACCAGCTTGTATATCTTCTCAACTGTATCCATTTTATCTGGAGAAGTAGAAAAGAATATTACTTATTTGTGTAGCAGGATGAGAATCTTGAGTAGATATACAGTTGCACTTTTATTTATTATTATTTTTATCTATTTATTTTCCAGTTTTTCCAGTAAATGGTAGATGGATTATTGTTTAAACATTTTAAGATAAGTGCTTGTCTTGGTAGTTTTTATCATTATCTTTTCTATAATCTTTGATCTATGCCATGATAGTGATGATTTTGAAGTAAAACCAAAAGCTTGAAACTGTAGCTGTACATCTGCCCTTTTATACATCGACACCATCTGTCACATAGACAAAGGTTTTTCTTAAACATTGATTCTAGTCTCTTATAGCTTGGCTCTTATTTTCAGAGGTTAGGGCATCATTTATTTTGGTAATAGCACATTGTACTCATAAGGTTAATTGCTAAGATCTGGGAATCATTGCTAAAAAAAATGTAATAGGGCAAGCTCTATTGTTATATATCATGTGTAGTCTTCATCATTAAAATACATTTAAATAAAATGATATAGCTTTATCTTTTACAGCAGTCATTATTAGTTTTCAGGGAATGTAAATTACTAAATTACAATAATTGTACTACTCTTACTACCTGTACTGGTCTTACTCTGAAGGCCTGAGATGCACAACAACAATACATGGCAAATGATAAAACTCAGAACAAAAATGTTACACTCACTGTCACTGTTGCTTCTCCTGTTCCACTGGCAATCACTTTCACATTCTTGTTTATTTGGTGAAACTATTGGGGTTTAAAAGATGCACATGTGCATACAAACACACATACACACAAACACAAACCAAACAGTAGAAGGTTCGTTAGATATTTAGTTACTTTAGATACAGAAATTACAGAAAGAGGACTTGTGACTTGCACAGGTAAAAGAAAGAATTATGCCCAACTTTACTCCGCTTTTAGCCAAGTTGAGTCGTTGTCTTGGGTTTAGGTACTATGCATTCATATGTATTTGCATCAACCTATAATTTTTCATGGAACTATTTTCAGTGTGTCAGTCTTTTAAACACCTTTGGATTTGAATAAGAAACTGTGTGGCGCCACCTTTAAATTGATTAGGGCACTTTTCATATATACAGCACATCTACACCTATGCTTTATAATATAATTTACAGAGACTTGTCTTGTGCTGTTGCACTTGCATGATGTTTAGCTGTAAGTCGTTGTTGTTTTTGATCCTAAGTGATATAATCATAACAAATACACGTGTAAGACTGTTGATATATTTATCACAGCACTGTATATGGTTATTAAAACATTAACATTAATACTCTAATTAGCTGATGCTTCATTAGGTATAACCAGCTGCGTTGAGAGACGGGGGTAATCCTAATTCTTATTCTTATAATCACATGCTGTCATTTAAATCTGCAGGGCAATGTTCCTCTAAAATTGGACCAATCACACAAATGCGATCTTAATCTTATCTATCGGTTTGTTTTGGTATACTTTTGCCCTCCAGTGGCCAACAATACAGCTGTAATTGTATGTAAGTTGTATGTATTTTCACCTTGGCTGTTTTAGTGCCATAGTGGTTTTGTCTGTTGAAGTTGCTGCCCAGAGGTATGCTTCTACCAGGAATCTCAATGTCCACATTCACATTATACTCCTCTTCATGAGCATTGATCCAGTACTCAGCTATTGCCTGGTATACCATTATAGTAGCCTGGAGAGAGATAGAAAGACATTGTAGGAAGAGAAAAAATAAATTGATCAGCAGTTTAAGCCCCAGATTGCCAGTATAACTTCACTAAAAAACATCAAATATAGATACATAAATGCATAAAGAGAGAAAGAGATGGAGAGAGAGACTCATACTTGGGTTGATCCATAGCCTCCGCCATCTATCTGCTGTTTGTTGAACCATCTGACAACAGGTCTGGCATCCTCAAAAGCCTTTAATAATGAAAAGTCAAGACAGACAAGGGTTGAAATCTCTATGGCTGAGGGTGAGTTTATTAGATTGTATCATTTCCTTTATTGAAAGTCCTATTAATTATTCCTTGCAAGTGTACTAATATATAACAATAGTTATTTAATTAGATAATATCATATTAATCCGAGTACCTATCACAGTGTAGCAATATTTAAATCTAATCTAACGATAGTTGTGATGCTGTTCAGATATGTTACCAAGCCACTATCTGATTTGCTTAAATTTGCTTGGTACATCACTGGACTGTAGTCTGATTTTCTCAGATACTACTGCATACAATGGCTCTTCAGACTATGTAAGCCTATGTCATTTTGCAAATAGTTCACAAAGCTATGGCAGGTTTATGATGGAATTCCTTATGTTTTTATCCAGTCTTGTTTAAAATTATGGCAATGGTTGTCCTTTGTGGTGGTTTTGTAATATTTAAATTGTTATATATTCATGTTTAATATACATGTTGTTCTGTGTTACTGTTTTTATCTTAACACCATGTGTACCAAAATGGTGCCAAACCCATAACTAACATAACTATGGTCATACCTTAAATTGTGTTTTTAACCTGGATTTGAGAATATCATTTGTGGAATCACTAAACGTGCAATCATCGACGTTTTTTAACACTGTCTTACCCCACTCTTCATACACTCATCTTTAACTAGCAAAGCACTTCAAATTTCTATGCACTGTTCAAAAATCAATCTATAATCTCAGACCACGGAATTGGTTGAATCGCTCTCATTTGGTCTTCTCACCTACACCAGATATTTCTGGTGGAAGGAAAGTTGATTTTGCAAGCAACTATCTGTCCTTTGGTGAGATAGTATGAATGATAGATCTATGATCTATCTATGATAGATTGATGATTATATTGAACTGTATGATTTCCACAGCATGGCATGCAGCTGGTTAATGCACATTAATGGGATGTGCTCACCTTGGCCTTAACCAAAGCCAGAAGGGCATAACCTGTGGCCTCCAGTGTGAAGAGTTGTGCGTTGTGTACAGGCCAGTGGGTTAACTCTAAAGAAATCACATTTTTTATTTATTTTTTTTCAAAATCTTCACTGAATTCAAAAGTGCATAACCTCCTTTTTAAATATATAAATGTTCTTACTATTAATTAATATTATTATAATATTTTTGGCTTAATCATCTTCACACTCACAAAATTAACTGGTCTTTAGTCTAAGTGTCAACAGTGAGTACTGGTATTATAATCATTAAGCCTCATCTGTGAATGTGGATGAAGTTCATGTCCATTCATCTTATCGATAGACTAAGTTGTTTCTCAGTGTGTTTAAAAATATTGTTATGGAGCAAAACCTGATGAGATAAATTTAAAAAGGGTCTTCCGGTCTAGTTTGTTTTCATTTGCCAGGGCGTATGATGTCATCGCTGCAGCATATGAGTTGTTGAGATTGTGCTGACGCCTTTCCAGGTAGGCCACTGCTTTATCTATCCCATCTTTAAAATTCTGGAAAGAAAGAAATTACACACATTAGCTATATTAAGGGGCAGAGAGAGTTGAAGAAAGAAAAAAACACCATCAGTTATTGTCCATACACAGTCTTTGCTCCAAATTTGGATGACACTGATTTCAGGCCTCTGATGTTTTTATAGATTTTCCCTGCCTCCAGCTCTAACATGCATGGTCTGCAGTGTTAACTTTGTCACCCATTTTTCAATTTAGTCTTAGTCTTAGTCTTGGGTCAAAGTTCATTCTTAGTCTTAGTCACTTTTAGTCTTTCACAAATCATTTTTGTTAGTCATATCTTAGTCGACTAAAAGTCTCAAAATTTTAGTCTAGTTTTAGTCAAACATGAACACAGGGTGTTTTAGTCCAGTTTTAGGCAAAACATTTTAGTCTTTTTCTATTTATTTCAGGAATATTTTTTTTGTTTATTAATTCCAGTTCACTTGTGTTCCACAGCTAACATATTGATTAAATGTCTCGATTGAATTGAATTGAATGAATTCATCTTCAATGCAACTTTGCTAAATGTCTGTTGTTTCAATACACACTTAATATGCACTTGATTTCATTTTTTAATCTACTAATAGCAGGTACACCCTATTATGACATGTTCTGTCATCTTCTACATGCAATTGTTCAATTTCAATATAAATACATTGATTTTATGCCAGTTGCATCTACTAAAATGTTAAAATTAAGATGAGTCCAAGAGCAGCAAGAGGATATCAAACGTGTGATGTTGCTACAGTAAAAGAAGTGCTGGCACAAACACATGACAGCAGGACTGGATGTTGCTTTTTTTCTTATATAGTAGACGAAAACAAGGAGGACGTTTTTGCTCTTGCATGACATTTTCGTCTCGTTTTTATTCGTCAACAAAAACGCACATTGGCACACTTTCATCTTCGTCAAGGGAAAAAGGCTCGTTGACAAACATATTTCGTCTCGTCTGACGAAATTAACACTGACGGTCTGGCTTGTTTGTTTGTACTCTCACATGAGTGCTTGTGTGCCTACACCTCTCTGTTTCTCTGTTGCCCAGGTGTTGACATTTGAAGCATACATAAACTGGTACTCTGTTCAGTTCATTCACTTAGCAACAGATGTAATCATCAGGTAGTACACAACTTCCCTAAAGGATAATCAACTGTAACACCCTCCTCCTCCCTCCTCAAATCCAGCATAAGAATGTTTTTGCTTCTTGCCCCTAACCCTGTCCAACACTACCGAGAGCTTTCAGAAACCACCATACTTAGGTTGCTGAGAAATCTCTCATCCAAGGACATCCGAGCTTGCCTCCTTCATCTCTAAATGTTGGTATTTTGATGATTTCTCCTTGTGTGCATTTATACATGTATGTCCACCTTTCTTAGTGTTGAGGAAATAAACCATTAAAGAATTTATAAAGATTGGAGGGTAAAATACTCTGTATATAGGTGACATACTCACCTCAACAGTGTCATTACAATATGCACGTGACTCCTGTATAGCAATGAGGCAGAAAGCTGTCATGGAGACATCTGAATCTGCGCCCTTCACGTCACCCTACACATGAATGCACACAAAAAACCATCCATCAGCCATCATTATCATTACGATCAACATCAACATAATTTTATTTATAGACAATGATAGTAAGTAAGTTATAGAATTGATGTTATTTGCACACACAACCATCTCTCCATGGATAATGCTTCCAACTTCTCTAAACGAGCCGTCATGGTTCTGCGTTTCGGAAATAAGAAACTTGATGGCTTCACAGATAGAATCATTTGACACTTTCACCAGACTGTTGGCCATGGCAAACACTTTGGCAACATAGGCTGTCAACCTTAGAGAGGGGAGGAGAAGAATAGAGAGGGTACAATAGTTTTTTAGTATACAGTTTTTAATTTACTTTGGTTAAGTAACCTGTACATGAACTACATCTTATATTGTACGGTTAAATTGTTTCCTTAGTTCTTTATTGTCTTGAGGCTACCTCTCCACTACATTACATTCAATATGTATGGGGATTGGCCCCCAGCTACTTCTTTAAGACACACACTTGCCCAGTCACATCCTGGTGTACCTGTTCTGGGGCTGAATTATCTCCGAGGGACCTTAAAAGCTGGTGAGATAGCCTCTTCACTCAGAGAATCAAGGTTACAATGTAACCACTCTCTTGCATATCCCATACATATGGGGAAACTCTTTAAGACACACTGTGAGCAGATGGTGCAGCCAATAAGCCCAAAACACCAGTGCAACACCAGTGTTTACAAATGTACACTTTTTACATACCAACCAGGTCAACTCCCTGCAAGGCACAAAGGCCAAGCCTGAGAGGCAGAAGGGCTGCTTAGGTCTGTCCGCCAGATGCAAGACTGACCCAGGAAACACAGGAACAAGATGTGAAGTTCCTACGAAAAGTGACCTCTCAGCTGATCTCAACTGGTTGACTTTGCTCCTGCCGAGGCAAAGCCAGATCTCCATTTTTCATGGATTTGAGCCCCCTCATGATATGATGTCCACTACCATGTTCAATGGCCATGGCACATGTAGAGCTCTAAGTGAGCATAGGGGGGAGTGAGCCCACTGCACAGTTTGGTTGCCAGCTTGCACATGATGGGGGAACTGTTGATGTAGGCTCCTGTCACTCTGCTCTCGGTCCTGACAATTAAATAGTGAGCTCTCGATCTCTGCAGGAACTGCAGGAGTGTGAGGAAGACAGCTCTCAGCTCCAGGACATTTATGTGCTGGGTGACCTAATGACCCTTGTGGACAGCGCCACGTACCATGTAAACATGTGCCTGAAATTTACCGGCAACCTCCTCCTTGTTATGCATGTTCGAAAGTCTTCTACATGATGCGGACAACTTGCTCATAGCAGCCGGTGTGTTAAGTTGCTTACAAACCAGGTCTTCAAAGAGGCACCTGCGCTGGTTTTAAGGTGCACATCCCCATACTTCTCAAATGGAAAAGTGGTTACTCCACAAAGGGCTTCTCTGGTATGTGCAGACATTCCTTCGACAATATTGCTGATGTCCCAAACACAGCACACATGTCCCTGGCTTGCCATACTATCACCACTCCTTGCACAGTAGGGGACCAGTAGAAACCCAGAAGCTCAAATCCTTGTTTACAACCAGACATGTGGAAATACTAGCCCTCTTGCTAACACACTAGCTCTGTGTAGTTGTTAGTTTCTTATTTTCTTTTGTAGGAGAGAGGGAAAGGAGACGGGTCCATAATTTTTGACAAAGGTTTGTACACTTGATCTGGAGGACTGGAGTGAGGATTAGCCAAAATGTATAAACCTTTGTCAGAGATTATGGATCAAAGAGATTTTACAGTAGAGTAAATATTGCACAAAATGCCCTTTTCAATTCAAAATAATGAACTTTGAGGCTGGATTTCTCCAAAATGATTCAAAATAATGAACTTTGAGGCTGGATTTCTCCAAAATGATACAGTATACTACTGATACTGAGTGAGTGAACAGTCAGGATGGTCCTGAGATCAAGTGTATCAACATTTGTCAGAAATTATGGATCAAAGGGATTTTACAGTGGCGTAATAGGTTTACTCATACTCAGACTATCGTTTTGTTTTCTCGAGATCTCAAATTAATTATCTCACAGGAAAACAGAGGAAAATGATCTCGTTATCACGGGAAAACGGAGGAAAATTATCTCGTTATCACGGGAAAACTGAGAAAATTTATCTCGTTATCATGGAAAAATGGGCGGAATATAATGTATGACCCTTTAGGGCTTCCGTAGTATAACCTTTTGACTGCACCCTACATGATCCCCACCGTCAGTGGGACTATTGTTTTTGATACCAGCAACAATACAAAAAGACACAGAAGAAAAGGAAATAGCACGGTTCATGGAGGCTGTCTGTTTACAGACACCCAAACTACTGAAAACAGGATCATTTCGTTATTTTGTTATTGTTATGGTAAACATTCTCAAAACTATGTGACAGTATCTGTATTTCTGTTTTATTTTGTTTGATTTAATGATATTGTAAGATAAGATTTAATTAATTTATAATTTTAAAATTTAAAATGATTAGAGAATTGGTATAATTTCATTCATTCATTTCATTCATCAAGTCTTTGTATACTATCCCTTAATTCAGAACAGAAACTATATTTTATGATACACCTTGCATTTAACAGGTGATTGTTAATATTGGAGGAGTGATATGTTGTATCACATATTGGTGAGTGTTCAGTTGTCCTATTGTTGAGACGGACATTAAAGTATTCATGTTACACAGAAGAAACGGTCCCCATGCATTTGCTTGACCCACAGCCCATAACTAATTTAATTTAGTCAAAGTCAACTTTATAGTTAACGCTAAGAGTAACCAGTGTTACAATATTGTACATGTTTCCAGGTTACTTGTTGTAGCGAGGGGGACATGCTGGCATGTTTAAAAGTTGTTTGTTCAGTTGAAAACGTCCTGTAAATGTATGCGTCAGGTTGTCTTTAATGTGTTGGTGTGTTTTAGTCATTATAAAAATGTTTTTTTTTGTTGTTGTTTGGTCCGAGTTAAGCCTGATTTGCATATTTTCTGGCCTGCTGCAGTTGCTGAGGGAGAGCTTGTACCTGCATGTGTGCTCACTGTGCACCCCTGCTCTATAGGTTTGTCATTTAATTTGTTAATTTAATTATTGAAACTGTTAATTTTATAATGAATTGTACAAGGTCTGGATTAGAGGGATGAGTGTGTTGTACATATTAATGGTGCAAATAGGAATATATATTTTTTTATTTTATTTAAACAGTTACTTTGAATATGTTATATTTTGTTTAGGTTGTTGTTCATTATTTGTGTTGTGTTCTTAATTTTAAAATGCCAAATTAATGGTTAATGGCACATTTTGCTGTGTACATCTTATTTGTAATTATATATGTATATATATATTTTTTAAAACAAATCACAACTTGGTAAGTGTGTTTGCAGTTGCTGAGGGAGAGTTTGTGTGCTCACTGTGTCCCCTTGCTCTATACGCATTAAAGTGCAAATCACAAGTCCTGGTCATCAGGATGTTTCTTCCACATGCAACCAGAATACAGCTGCTACATTGTCACACACTGCACCCTGACTCAGGTGGAGAACAAACAATCAATAATTGCACACCAGATAAACATTATAGATAAACCATAGGGCTTAACTGGGAATGCCACTGTGTCTTAAAGAAGTATCCATGTACCCTGACATGCAGAATATATAACCGAGTGGAGAGACGACTGGTACCTAACTTAAATTAGAATGTGCAAAATAAATGCATGTTTTGATGCTTCACCAAGTACTGCTTTTATACTCTGGGAACACAGCAAAACCCCCATCCTTTTTACGGTAGTGAAGCTCGTTCTGGTAGCCTGGAAGCAAACAAAACACACAACCCTTTTTAGTGACTGCTATTCAGCTATCTCCTCAATCTTATCCATTCAGTGCCAGTTTGAGTGCCTTTTACAATGATCTTGTCAGTTAAGCAACATTTCTGGAATTCATGCTAAACATTACATTTGTGTGTGCTTACCGGTCTTGATATGTTCAAGGGCTTCCTTACGTTTATCAAAACCCACAATTTCCCACTGGTTGGTTTTGTCTAAATATGTGGTTGCAATGACAGGCAGGGTCATGCTGATCATGTTCTGCTCTCCACAGCCTGAGGGCTGCTTGATCAGACTACCCATCGATTTCCCACTAATGGCCTTCTCCACCAGTGCACTTATTTGCTCTCTTCCTGTGTGGAAAAATGACAGGATCAACAAGAAGAAACAAACATACAAAGGTGCCCCCAACCAGTTGAGGTGGTCATTTTCAGGAAGAACAACTGTTTCTTACTACAACTTTAAATTAAATTAACAATACATCATTCATTGTGCAGGTGTTGTTTCACATAACATGCTTAAATACAACATTACATCACCTGTCACAGATATGTATGTCCATTCAGGTGTGTTTGGAGCCATATCTTTCATAGGGATTTCACTGTTTATAATTGTCTCTTGTTTGCCACCTTAAAGAAGAAACATTTGGCAGGTTGGAGTATTGCTAAATGAAAAAAAACAGATAATACACATTTTCTGTGTTTACTGGAATTCTTTAAATAGTAAACTCACCTTCACCTTCCTTAGCAGGGTTGAGGGTTATAATCTTTAAAGATGTTGTCAGTATACCTGGAGGCTGGAAAAACAACAGTTACACCTATTTGGAATCACTACTATTTTCAAACGTACCTGCTACACCAGGAGAACAGTTTTTATATGGTATTCCAACCTCCAAACTCACAAACACAATTCTGTTTCACTTACCACCACCTTTAGCGTCTTTTTGACTCCATCCTTGGACCAAGAATCTTTAACAGCTGCTTTGACCTCAATGGGGAAATGTCCTTCTTTCATTGGAATAATGATAAATGGTACAGATAGTGTAGTTTTGGCTCCAACTTCAACTTCCTGATGATACCTCTTACGCTTAGAGGCTGAACTGCACACATCCTGCGTCTCAATCAGTTCCACACGCACCTTGAAAACAAGACATAGGTGGTTTGTGTGTGTGTGTGTGTGTGTGTGTGTGTGTGTGTGTGTGTGTGTGTGTGTGTGTGTGTGTGTATTTGATTGCAGATGAAGGCCTCTTCACAGAACAGATAAGATTCTTTAGGCAAGTTGTTTGATTGTCATAAAATAATAAAATATCTTTGTAAAATGTATATATTTTGTAAACATACATTTTACATGGTATTATTGTGTAATGATAGATTATTATTTTTGGTGCCCTCAATTTATGTTTTATGTCAAATAAGATGGTAGCAAATCTGGCAAAACCACATGACAGTCTGTGTCACTGTCTGACCAACTGTCTTTGTTGGACAAGTGTTTATCCATGTTGATACATGCACTGGAGTCCTCTATTTGGCCATCTGTTCTATGTCAGCCCAATATTTAGGGCCCGAGCACAGCGAGGCCCTATTGTATTTCGAACGCTGAACGACGTTGAAGAGTAAATCGCATTTTCCACAGCCCATATCCCCCCCAAAACTCACGAATATTTGCCTACCCCCCCAATGTCAGGCGTAAAATTACGTATTTTGGAGGTCTCACACATGCACGCGCGCATACGCCTCCACAGCGCCACCTAGGTGCGCGTTTTTGCCGGTGCCCCTCGCCACGGTTTCGCCCACGTGCACGAAACTCGGTGGGAGTATGTAACATGCCCAGACGCACAAAAAAGTCTCTTGGTGCCCCGGGTGACAGTGAAGCGTACGGCGTCCAATTTTGCTCAGATTTGGCCTTTTCCCGTTTTTGCCTCATTTCCAGGGGTCGCATTTGAACGAACTCCTCCTAGGGATTTCATCCGATGTGCTTGAAACTTGCCGTGTGTGTTCTCAAGGCCTCGACAATGAAAAGTTATCAAAATCACAACTTTTTATCAGAGGGCGTGGCCGTGACGGTGCGTCAAAGTCGACGCTGCCGATTTTTTCACAAAAAAACAAGACTCCATTGACTTTTGGCCTGATTTGACAAGGGGTCATGTTTGAACGAACTCCTCCTAGGGATTTCATCCAATTCACTTGGTAGGTCTGTTCACATAGACTTCCTGATTAACAGTTATCAAAATGATGAATTTTGGGGAAACGGTGTGGCCATTTCCACATGCGCACATTTCGACATGCGCACATTTCGACATGCGCACATTTCGACGTGCGCACATGTGCGAGGGCCCGACCATCGCTGCTTGCAGCTTTAATTACTGTTGCTTTTGCTATGATTTGTTAGGCCCAGTCCTGAAAAAATCGGGGTCTGGTTGACTTGCCAAATGTGTGTTTTGGTGTAATAGATGATCTGAAACCATTTGATGGTACAAAACTGCAGATTGCTTTGAGTGTGATTGGTAGTACAGTAAACTGTTATCGTATTCTGTATTACTTTGAAAAGCACTAAATACATATCTGTCATCCACTAATCAGAAGATCGGTGGTTCGATCCCTGGTTCGAGCCCCTCCAGTAAGTCGAAGTGTCCTTGGGCAAGATACTGAAGGTGTATGAATGCTTAGCTCCTAAAATTGATGAGCAGTTGGCACCTTGCATGGCAGCCAATACCATTAGAGTATGAATGGGTGAATGAGATATGTCCTGTAAAGCGCTTTGAGTGGTCGGAAGTGGTCTATTTACCATTTAGACTGAGTGACCAAACTATGCTAAGTTTAAAGCCTCTGCTGAAACATAGGAAGGTAATTGCTCAGACTTACAGTGACTTTTTCTGATTCGTAGTTGTGGAGGATTGCCTTGATTTCTATCTGCTCTCCACGGACAGCAGAGTAAGGCAGCCTAAGATCAATGAAGAAATCCTGCAGTACCTTTACTTCTAATGGTTCACCAACACAGATACCTTGAAGATGAGGAGAATCAAACTTGAAGCAGAGAAAAAGAATTGTTTCTTTTTGTCATGAGCGGTCATGATTTTAAGATTACAGTGGTTATGGGAATCCTTACCATGAGTTCTTGAAATGCTGATACCAGTTAACTGCCAGGTTGTGATCGAGTCTTTCAAAGGGACATGTATCTCGTTTGTTGTGGTGCGACTGAAATGCATAAAAAAAAGCAGTGTACATTTCAGAGACAAAAGAATATTAAGATTTTAGTGGTGATGAATGAAATTTAGTCAGCTAACTCAAATGGAAACAGATTATGTGAATATAGAATACTGTATGAATAGCAGCAGCAGAAGGTGTCGGCTTTCAAGTTAGTGATGTGGCGGCTGGCATGACAAAAAAAAAGAGTGAGCAAAGTACTGATGGCATAAATACCCCTTCTATGCTTCTATGAGAGGAGTACTGTATGCCATGAGTATAGTCTGCCACAGGCATCATTTCTGTTATCAGTATATTTTTTGTGTATATAGGTTTCAGTTGACTCACCAGTTTAGTGAATTTTTTTGGCAAGAAGGCAGCATAACTTTAGTCCACAGCCAACTTTCAGGGAACGAGGAGCGAGAGACAATAGTATTGCTGTCTATGTAAATGTTTTCATCTTCTTCACCTAAAGTGTCATACAAAAATATTTTTTAATGAGTGGCAATGAGTAACCAATGCTGCCTTTCACTCCATCCCTTGTCCCCATCTCTTACTGCGTGCCAGTATGAGGTCCTCAGTATGCTTCCTCTCAGCTCGCTGGATTTCCATTTGCTTGCAGCAGTGTAGGAAGGCGTTGACACAGTCTGGACCATCTATGATGTACTCGCTACGCCTCTCACAGCTGTATGAGAGGAGGGTTTCCCTCATGCCTTCCAAACAACACTGACGTTCAATTTTTTCTTCAAATTGACTCACTTAAAAGAAGAGAGGGTAGAGAAGAATGCGAAAACAAAAACATTTCTAAATTGAAAAGAATAGAAATGGAAATTTCCATTTTATGTGATACATGGTGTACATAAGCACTTAGGTTATTTTGTAACTGTATGGTGCTGGGTGCACAAAATCTAACCTTGGTGCCCAGTGAGATACCAAGATACCAAACGCCACAGTCAAAGAAATAATCTAATTAAAATGCTTATTTGTCAGATTGGAACCCTTGTGGTGTGATTCTTACCTAAGCTCGTTCTTACATCCAGTATATTGTTGGCTCGTTTCCTCCTGCTGGGAGTTGGACATATATATTCTGGAAATGCAAAACAGAATAGCTTAGAAACAGAACCCAACATGTTTAAACTTTAAACTGTGTTCTACTTAGTATACATTGATGTGATACTGTTAAAAAACAGAGTATGGTAACTTGGCTGGTTTGAAACTGTGACAGGGTGTGGCAGTGTAACTGCAAGCCAGCAGAGAAATTGTGGCTCTGTGTCCCGAGCATGGTTAAGGACTGAGAAAGTTTCATTAGCATTGCAGGTTTTGAAAGGGAGCTAAATCTATTTGTGTGTGATAGAGCCCAGATTAAACCCTAAACTAAGCAACATGTGAACTTTATTCGTGAACATACTTCAAAATTTTAGATTTTGGTTCAAAAAGACACAGGTCTTTATAAGACCCAGAGAAGGTGAAAGGTGTGATGATGTGCAGGTACTACTGCTGGTGACACTGTTGACGATTTACTCAAAATTGAAGGCACACTACCAGTATGGCTACCATAGCATTCTGCAGCAACACGTGCCATTCCATTTCAAAAAGAAAATGACCCAAAATACACCTCCAGGCTATGCAAGGGCTATTTGACCAAGAAGGATAGTGGTGGACTGCTGTATCAGATGACCTGACAATCAAAAAACAAAGCCTAAAAGATTCAGGTGACTATTTATTTACTATTCTCTATTTATAATGTGTGTTATTTCAGTCAATTCTATGTTACTTCTGTAGGGCAGTTTTCTTTTGAAAATAGGATTGAAAATTCTTCGCTTATTGAAACAGATTCTTAGTTTGTGTCCTGAACTGAGTATTTGGCCATGTTTCATTTCAGTGAGTGAGACCATGCAGTTGGAGCTCTAGTCAAGCACTGAACAAGTTGACTTATCTTGTGAACAAATCTGATTCTAGTGATCCAGTGCACTGAATAGACTGCTTTGTCCATCATTAAGACATAATACATGTCTGGAATCACACTAGTCAGAAGAGGGAAAGGGATGTGAGCTTGAATAAAAAGGTTACACCTAGTCTGTAGGGAGTCCCAGAAGCCGTGTTGGACTCGAACAACAGTCCAGCATCGTAAAACACACTCATGCTGTCCCTCCCTCCACCAGGTGTGCAGCCTGTATCGGACTTCTCCACTAGATCCCACACCTAAGCAAGGTGGAAATCATAAACACACACTAACATATCCATTTCAAATCATTTTAAAGAGAATTTTAAAAAATTGCCTTTTTCTGGGTGAGGCGGTGCTTGTTGTTGAGGACGTAGACGCCTTTGTCAACTGCTACCAGTGCCACAGTGGCTCCAGGGTCCCCTGTGACCTTCAGGTGAAACATCTTACCAGGCCTATAAGATGGTGCAGCTGTCATTGCTTCCAGCTGCAACTAAAGGAGGAAGTAAGGGCAACAAATGAGACAGATTCGTATTTGTTAGAACAAGCATATAAAAGCAACCCATATGCATACTTGCATCTCTAGAAAAAAACAAACTTAAGTTTTATATTAAGTTTGTGCATTGGTTTTCCCAATTATTATCTTTTATGTCAGTCTTCTGTGTCTCACCGAGCCCATGCAGGTGTCCTTGACATCCACCCAAAGAGAGTCTGCTACCACTTCGTTGTTCTTTGTAAAGTAGTAGGCTACGATGCGGAACGATGGCAACATTTCTTTGGTAACCAACAATGTCATGGCTGTCAGAGTTCTTGTCATGTATTGGCCATATTTCACCAGTTGACCTCTGCTGAGGATCTGGGGATACAGATTAGCACATCAGCATTTATATACATATATACATATTCAAGCATGTCCACAAACAAACACATGCACAGGTGTCTCTCACCAGGTATGTAGTGTTGCCTTGCGAATTATTCTGCTGGCTGAGGTAGAAGGAAACTTTTAGATGGCTTCCTAGTTTTATGTCAGCTTGATCCAAACCTGGAATAATGGCATTGCACATTTAGTGCTAACTAAAACACTGTTTGTCACTGTCACTACAATCATTATTTCAGGATGTTTCTCACCTATGTGGATGTAACTTCTGCTGCTGGAGGTATATGGGTGAGCCACCATGTTGGCTGATGCTTGGCTCATACCAGGAACATCGGCCTACAATTAAACAGAGGTTAGCAGATGTATACTGTTATTTAAAATGATGTACATGGAAACTTTCTTTTCTTTCCTTAAAATATAATTGCAGTTAGACCGTGGCGCTGATCTATGCCCCTGTTCTCAAATAATTTCAAATTAACAAAAGTTTAGTACCTTTCGCCTATGCCTACGTACAGCTGTAGCTGCGTGAATGTGAGGACGTAAGCAGCTTTAGGACAGACATTCACAGGCTAACTGTGTATATTTACCTTTTTGCAAATTTGATTCGGATTGGGTTGGGATGTTGTTAAGCTGGTCTGTGCAGATACATAGTTTTATTTAATCCTTTTAAATGCTGAAATTGCAGCATGGGAAGAAAGTGCAACATCCCAGTATCTTATGCAATTGCAAAATCGCAGAAATGTTAATTGCTGTTCTTTAATTTACATAATTATGTCTGTAAGACTGTAGGCTACAGGTAGGCAACACATGCAGTAGGCCTAGATTTGATTTGATTGATTGATTGATTGGTTGGTTGATTGATTGATTGATTTGAAATTGTATTCACCCCATAATCTAATGCCTCCCCTTCCCAATAATTCTGTTGCTGGGTCTAATTGCAGTGACTGACAGAGTTCAACATACTGCTACTTAATAAACCCCCCCTAAAAGACACTCAGGGAAACGATGCTGGAAATAAATAAACCGCAATTAAGAATCACATTTGCCTTTGACAATACATTCTGTATGAGTAAAAAACAAACAAAAAATTGTCAACCACCTGTCAATGATGTATAAAATGCTTGTAAAAAAAACTAAGAACTTTAGACACTCACAGTAATGTATAATGGTGCAGGCGATTCATCTGTATTGATGATAAACCTTGCCATGCCATTAGGTGAGGTGGTGCTCTGCTGCTTGCCTGGATCTACCTCCACTGTAACATGTGGTGCAGGAGTGCCGTCAGGATTTAAAACTTCGACCTGTCATTGAAAAATAAATAGGATAACAGTAAAAAAAAGTCCATGTAATAACACTGTGTTATGTACTAAATGTAAGCAATTTTCACTTTATTGTGTGATAACACTCACATTTTATACCAAATGATTACATATTGTGGTGGTTATTACAAAATACTTTTTTTTTATGATGAAAATGTAAACAGCCAAGTTTGGATAATTAAGCTACATTAATTTAATATCCCATTTAATAACCATTAAATCATTTAATAATGATCCCCTTGGCAATATAGCTGACTCTGAAACAGTAACAAGATCAGCTTGATCCAAACTCTGGATTGACTACTACAATAGTATTTTGTCAGGGCCCACAAAAACTAAACTAATGAATCAACTTTTTTTTTTTTTTTTTTACATAAGCACAAAAGTAAATGTGTACTTTACCAGAATCTCGAAGGTCATTCCTGGTTTAAAATATTTGGGCGTTCTCCTGAAGTGGATAGTGTACGGTGATGTGACAATCTGGATACCTCTTAACTCTGCCTCCACCATTTCACTACCTATGCAAAGATATATGCACATGCACAAACTAATTAATACCTAATTAATCTTTCTTATCTATTTCTGAATTATTTATGTCAAATACATAATATACTTATGTAAATACAATGTCTTTGTTTTCTTTCTTTCATCTTTGGGAAATTTGTGACATCAATATTTCATTTGAGCATGCTGAATCAGTATGATTAAAAAAATGATCGGACACCCTGACCCTGGTCGCCCCTTTTTTACCGCTCTCTGTCAGAACACTGACAGCCACATATATAAACCTCCCCACCAAGTCGAGGATGTTTGGGAAGATTTGTGTGATATGCTCTTTCTGCAGTGTGACCGATCCAATACCGCTCTTGATCTAATGTGACAAAAAGCAAACATGTTTCTTGATATACAGTAAGTAAGTAAGTGGACACCAAATGTTAGAAATATATCTGCAGTTCCAGAGATGCATGTATGTATGTAAGTATTGGTTTACCTCCACTCTCTGAAGAGAACTTGGAAAGCTGTTTTTTTTATCATCTTGCATAACCCCAAATACGACATAGGCCATCCCATCTACCTCTTCCCCAAATAGATATCTAAAATCACAAGAGAAGTACATGTTTAAGCCCACAATGAAGCAAAGCAGAGCGCATTCCAGCAACGCCTTAGACTTCTCAATTGCTGAATGATACCTTAACATTAAAGTGATATCACTGTCATACAAATTCAGACATCTTACCATCCAAACATCTGAGCATGTGCCTTATAGAACAGGTAAAGAGCCCCAGAACAAGATCTGAGCGCACCTATACTTCAAATTAATCAAATATAAAACTTGACATACTCAGCTTTGATGTTGATGGTGATATTTGGACTGTTGACATGAAAGAAGGAATCCTCACTTGCCAGTTTCACCTCAAAAGAAGGCAACACTGAAAAATGAAGTGCATTTTGTTGTGTGTCCAACACTAGATGAACAGTAAATGAATGTTGTAATATGTATTAAATAACAGTGACTCACCGTACTCTTTGACCTCAAACTCTGCAGAGTAGCTCTGCTTTGGGGTGCTGGGGAACTTTGCCACCACTTTCCACAGTCCAGGACTGAACACACACACACACACACACACACACACACACACACACACACGCAGAAGGAAATCCCTTTCTTTTATCAAATTGATGACTTTAACTCTGGGCTATTTACATACATTTATCTAACCAAATATGATTTGGAGCGGCTAGGAGTACATTTTTTGTGCACACAGATGCACTGATGAAGTGAACTACCTAGTTTTTAAGCCAGAGGGAGAAGGTTGGTGTGTGATTGATTGAAAAGTTTTTAGAAGATGTAAATTGTTGATTGTATAGGTTAGTTCTACAGTGGTATTTGGCAGATCATTGCATAAGAAAATCAGGTGGATGGATGTGATTTTAAAGTGTGTGCATTCATTTCCAGTTACATTACAGTCGCTAACACAATCCCACATAACAACCCACAACCAAAACACTATTTGGGATGGGGTTAGTTATGGCATGATCTGTGTTTTTGTCTGCAACTAACACTTGTCAAATTATCTTAAATTATATGGAAATAGCATTTCATTCTTCACCAAATTAACCTTTGTTGAATAAGTCATGCATCTTTACACACAGTGGGTATACTTGGATGAAGACATGCCGTAGTTGTGCGTTGATAGCCTACCTATAAATTTAACATAGGTGTTATTATGGCGAAAAGAAATCAATCCTGAGTTAAGGTTGATTTTATAGTTCACTGTACAGTTGCTTTATGTTGTGGCCTGTTAGTAGCTGATACAGCTGTTTGGTTTAGTGCTAATTAAAACCTTTAGATGCAACAATAAATCATTTTACCGGTACTACCAGTGCCATGTCAAGTGTACTACCAGTGCCCTTGATTTGTTAACCTGTCATCCCTTCATCCATGCAACAAAGAGAAACTAGCTAAACTACATTGTTTACTAAACAATTTATTTAGCAGGTAATAAACTACAGACAAAACTACAAAATAAACTCAAGTACTGACCTGGCAATTTCGTTGAGGTTGTATTGTCCAGAATGCATCCCTGACGTCAGAGAGACTTGCTCAAGTGAAAAAACGATGCCATTAGGGTTCTAGAAAAAAGCAGTATATAGCAGTCACTGGTAATAAGTTGTCACCCGTTTACAAATTGTACAAGTAAACTTTCCTTAAATGATTAAAGCATCATATTCTGTCTACCTGTATGGCTGATCAGCTCTATGCATATGTGTGTATATGCACTGACACCTAATTGTATAATATGACCTGTTTATCAATGCTGTATTTATGATGGATAAATACCACAATCTCAGTGACAACATAAGCATCAGTATCCACATTCCTATCCAAGGCCTTCATGCCAGGTGTCAATGCAAAAATCCGGTAATGGACTGCCAAAGAGAAAATGGGAGAGACAGAGAGAAAGAGGGAGAGAAAAGGCACCATCTTATGTTTCATCACAGTCACTTAATTATGATAAATATATTAGTGGTTTCTTATCTTATGTAACATGTACTGTACATCTTATTTATCTATCTCTTTTATTTCTTTCTGAAGGGTGGGAAGTCTGACTTTTTTGGGCAAGCAGAGGATGGTCAGCCTTTAAGATTGATTATATTAAAAATATAAATATATAACCAGAATTACTGCCTGATTGTATGCCTCTGCCAACCAGTCAAGTTGCAGTTTACATCCATGTCTGCCTAAACTCTGCCTAAATATGGACTATGGACTATGAACTCTTCCCAGTCTGCTGGAGTGGAGGTTGTTTGGTTTCACCTGAGGTTGCTCAACGTTTGCCAGATCAATTCTTCATATATATTTGTAATTTATCTGAAACACGATTGCATGTCTGTCATGTTGTGGGAGAGGAATCCCTCCTCTGTTGCTTGTCCTCTGGTCTATGAGTAAAGGATATAGTTATAAAAGGTTTGCTTATGTAGGCTATGACTAAGAAGTGTTACTTTACTATATGAATATATGCTCACCTTACATTTTTACTTTAAAAGTTAGACGACAAAGACGTGGCAAAATGTCTGCACATTTTGTTAATGGTAATAAATCTAAACTGAAATCAATTCAGTTGATTCAGTCACGTGGTCTCTTTACTTTTATCCTAAAGAGATACATCACCAACATACCCCTTGTTCCAGAGAAAAAGCCAAAAGGGAGTGTATAAAGCCAGACTAGATTTATTATTGTGCCCTAGTGGAAAGCTGCTGTTGTCTAGTTAATTGTAATGTTTAGACTTTTGAAAATAAGGGAATGTTGCTGTTTTCTAAAATGCTGTTGTCTTTTATGCTACAAAACAATCAAAAACTTTGAAGGAAGAAACACTTTACATGGGTACTCAGCAGTGATGTTGTGTGTACCTTTGCTGTTGGGGGTGTAGAGGGTCTTATCAGTCTGGATGAAGATGTAGTCAGACTGAAAGGACACTAAGACGACTTTCTCCAGCTCGACATGAGGGAACTTAGCTTGCAGGTACACATACTGCTTAACGTTGCGATCCTTACTGAAGCGACCAGCAGGGATCTGAAACCAGTATGAAGAGACACAAACAGTATATGAAGAGCGGAGCAGGGTATGTCAAGTGGATTTATAGATGCAGATGCAACTAATAAGACTACAACTTATGTTTTGGCCATGGCATCATGTAACAGCAACATACTGTATATGTTAGTATTTCTACATTACCTTAATTTGTACTAAGTCCTGGAATTTCTTTGTCGCAGTAAGGCTCACAGATGTGGATGTGATACTTATGTCTTTGGTTGGATGGTTCATCACTTTGATTTCAACCGTGTCTCCATCGCTGCAGGTCTGACAATCTACAAAGATGTTTTCTTGTGTTCCTACTCTCAACACGTTGGGGGCGGACATCACCTCCCTGTAGAACAGTGGGGAGAGACAGATGGAGGGTGAGGATACAGTTGTCTCTCGCTATAACGCGGTTCACTTTTCGCGGACTCGCTGTTTTGTGGATTTTTTAGTGTAATTTTGCATACTTTTTTTACAGCGTACTGTACAGTATGAACGCGCATTGTGTTCTGCATCCTGATTACGCAAGTGGTAGGAAGAGTACATTATTGTACAAAAATGCCTGTCTGAGAATAGTGTATAAAAGTGTGTGGTTAGGGGTTTTACGGCCTTAAAACATGTATAATAATTGTAAAACTTACTTCGCGAATTTCGTTTATTGCGGATTATTTTTAGAATGTATCCCCCGCAATAAATGAGGGACCACTGTACACATAATTTATTATTTGGCAAACACTTTTGTCCAGTGTGACTTACATATTAGGTACAACTGTAGACACAATAAATCAAAAAGAAGTCTTTAAGAATAAGTGCTGTGACATTAACTTCCATGTCCCACTTAACAGAAGTCCCACAAGGCTACAGGGGCATGAAATGCATAGGAAATGACAACTTCATCAGACTGATAGATGTTTTTTATTGTCACAAAATGTAGGCACTATCATGCCCTCATATATTTGTGAAAGGCTTTGGGGAAATGATTGTAAGGACTAGACTTTAAAGTGATCTACTGATTATTTAAGATCCAGCACAGAATCAACATGTCAGGCCGGGGCTCGAATGAGGACTCAGATGCAGAGTTCAGGCGGATAGAAGCTTTTATTTGGGTCTTCAATAACCCTCGAAAGAATGAGGCTATAAAAGTAGGCCTGAATAAAGAGAAACAAAAAATCACTCCGAAGAGGAAAAACGCTGAACTAGGTTAATCACAAAATAAACAAAATCAAAATCACTCTCTACGAGGAAAACAACAAAGGGGCATAAACTAAGGACGCTCTGACAAAACTCTAAGCTAATCTTTCAGAAACAAAAAGGGCTAGGCTAAGAAAATACAACAGAAAATCACTCTGACGAGGAAAGAAACAAAAGATCTCTGGAACTATGATGCTAATACTAAAGCTACAAAATTACAACGAAAAATCACTCTTACGAGGAATAACAAGAAGATCACAAAAGCAAGGCTATGACTATGGTTTAGGAACAAAGGCTTGGGTGTACGCTGAGACAGACGAAACACTTCGGCACAGGACAAAGGGAGACGCAGACAATATATACACAGGGTAATGGGGAACAGGTGGAAACAATCAGGGCAGGGAAGACAATCAGACCGGTGACACATGAGGAAGGGCAAGTGACCTGAAACGAGAGGAGAGTTAACTATCAAAATAAAACAGGAAATGACAAGACATAACAAAAACCCAGCTTGACCTCACCGCGGTGTGACACAACATTTCATAACTGTTCTGGACTCTGTTCGTTGTGTCTGGTGCAATGATTTACTATGTTCCCGACAACAGTTTGATCAATTTACTGGCATATTTGCAGAGAAAACAGCACCTAGACCTTTGTGACAAAAACTGCAAACAGGACTGCAGCTGCTCATTGTGTAAGACAGAAGTGAAATGGGACTGAATAAAACTAATATTGTCAATCTTCTAACTCTTTAACAATCTCTGGTTTTTATGTCACTCCCATCACAGTTTTTACTTAACTGCCATATATCAGTCAAACACATTTACGTTTCATACGTTGTATAATTAAATAACATTACTGCATCGCTGCCCTCAAAATTAATGATATAATTAATTGTCATTCATAAGCCAATAAAGACAAAAATAGGAATTGCATGAATAATTGCATCAATTGAAACTGTTTCTGTATGGAGACTTACAGTCACTCAATCAAAAACTAATTTCAGCAACAACAGTTGCGCTAAGAAGTCTACATCATATTCAGGAATTGTTCTGCTTTGTGGTGTGAATGTGTTTGAGAATGACATTTCATGAGCTGCATGTGATGGGATCTGTTCCTGATTAGTTTTTTTCCAATAAAAATGTCAATAAAAGCATTTATATTTAAAAGGTAATGGCTGTTATGAATTTAATATTTTGCATGTGTGGCTTTACACAATGAGCCTATTGTTAGAGAGGGAGACAGAAAAGTAGTGTGACCTAATTTTGGTCATCAAGACTAACTAAGTGGATCTGGATCATTTGAAGATCATGCAAGTAATTAGAAATAAAATAAAGTAACAGGAAAGGCAGGTCTACTTACACTGAATATACATCAGCCACAGAGAAAAAGGCCAAAAAGACCAGCAGCCACAGCTGGGTACTCCTACGGGATCCCATATCTGCTGCCAATGTAGTACTCTCACTATGCAACAACTTACCTCTTATAACTTATATCACTGCCTGGACAGTACAGGAGGTGGGAGGACAAACTAAACACTGGATCTAGGCCAGACCTAGAGCCAGGAGCCTGTCCCTCTCAGGGGTCAGGCCACCAACCTGAGCCCTGCTGGGAAGGGGTGGAACAGGGTTCTGTTCGCCTGGGACAGCAGATCCCTGCGTTGTGGGAGTTTCCATGGCATGCCATCCAAGAGTTGTGGAATCACTGAGAACCATGGCATGTGGGGCCAAAAAGAAGCCACCAGAATCAGCCTCCCCACTTCCACCTGCAACCTTCGAAAGAGAAGCTGGAGAAGGGTGAAAGGAGAAAAGACTTCTTGCACCATGGCCGCCATTAAGCCCATGAGGCAAAGGCAGAGCCCCTAGCTGCCCTGAGAATGCAGCTGGAAGTGACCGAGGCAGGCCTTGAAGGCTTGCTGCCTCTTCTGTGACAGCACGATGGTTGCAGTCCAGGAGTTCAGGACTGTGCCGAGAAACATTATCACCTCGTAGTTGAGGCGTAACCCCAGGCCATGAACGTGCTCCAAGAGCAGGGCCACATGACTGCGGCATTGCTCCTCTGAGACTGCACAGACCAGCCAATCGTTGAGGTAAATGAGGATCCTCAGTCCCCAGAACAGGACGAAGCCCTCCATCCCACTTGGGTACCAGGAAATAACGGGAGAAAAAACCCAGACTGGTGATCTCCGTGGTAGACCTGCCGTATGGCTTTCTTCTCCAGAAGGGAGGACAGCTTGGCCTGCAGTACTTCTGCATGGTGAGGGTCACTCACCGTGGTGAAAATGGCCAGTCTTGTTACACGGGGTTGGCGAAAAAATTGCAAATGGTAGGCCTGTGTCATGGTTGATACAACCCACAGGTCCACCCCCAAAACCAACCACGCTGCCCTGAAATGGGCCAACAGGGGGCTGGCTGGCTGGGTTTCAGTCTGATCCCTAGTCATGTCAGAAAGGCATGGACCTGTCCGCTTAACACCAAAGAAGTGACACGCTTCTCTGGTCTGTGCAGGCATTATAAAACAATCCATGCAGCTGGCCGGGTACTCCCTAGATAATGTGGCATGCTGATGCCCCAGACACAGCACTCACTTAACATGCCATCCTCATGGGCATGGACACCCCACAACCCACACAATAGTGATTCCTGCTGGCCTTCCATACTGCCCTTTTTTTTCCTGTTTTCTTTGTCTCAGGGGCTGCAGCAACCAGGAAGCCCACTTCCTCTAACTAAACTAGTTTGCTAGCTCATGAACTTTCTGTGGACTCTTTCTTTTTCTTTTTTTTGTGCGAGTGTGGAGCCGCGAGCAATCTGCTCTTGTTAAGCAATACGCCGGTATGGGGGAAACGCCAGCTTGACTTCTTGGGCGGCTGTTTGCAGACTAACGTCTGCGCTCAGCCGAGATCCCACCGGACGCGTCAGCTCGCCGACTGCAAGCAATACACCAGTATGGGTTTTACACTGCACCCTGACTCAGGTGGAGATCCAAATTCACTGATTCCACACCAACACAGGTGCTTTATAGGTAAACCTGGGGGCATGGACCGGGCGAGCTGGTGTGTCTTAAAGAAGTATCAACGTACCCTGCATGCATGGGGGTCCTTCCCCATACATATGAAATATGTAACAGAGTGGAGAGATAGTCTCGAGACAGTAGAGAACTGCCTGTTTCTGTTAACACTGACTGTTACCCGAAATGAAGTATTGAGATGAGATAAAATGCCAGGTGGTAGTATTTCAACAAAGTGGATTTAAAGAATCACATAACTAAACATAAACAGACGCTTTAAAAGCATGTATATAATTGTATAATATTGGCCCTTTTACTTGTCACATAATTGTAAAGATCCTGTAGAACTTATGAGCGTTTCCTCAGTGGATCTAATCGGTCAATGGTTATGCTATTGACGCATTTGGATATGATACTGTCATGAAAACAAGCTGTGAAAGAGTCACTACACTCACAATAGACAACTCTTCATAAACCACCATAATGTCTGGTCTTCCTAAAAGTCCTCCTAAAGCGCAGTATCTTTTATATCACAATACATTAAGTCCTGAAAGGAAAGTTTTATTTTCTTCAGTTTCTCTATTGCTGACATCCATGGGTTCTGTACTGCTGGACCATCTTCTCCATGCCCACACAGGTAGGTTCATATTTTGTTGTTACACTCTGCTTCTGTGGGCCATACTCCAATCCAGGTCCTCTCACTGAGTACATACCGATACCTGAGGAGGAGCAGAGCGAAAAAATTGCAAATGGTAGGCCTGTGTCATGGTGGATACAACCCACAGGTCCACCCCCAAAACCAACCACGCTGCCCTGAAATGGGCCAACAGGGGAGGCTGGCTGGCTGGGTTTCCCAGTCTGATCCCTAGTCATGTCAGAAAGGCATGGACCTGTCCGCTTAACACCAAAGAAGTGACACGCTTCTCTGGTCTGTGCAGGCATTATAAAACAATCCATGCAGCTGGCCGGGTACTCCCTAGATAATGTGGCATGCTGATGCCCCAGACACAGCACTCACTTAACATGCCCATCCTCTAGGGGCATGGACACCCCACAACCCACACAATAGTGATTCCTGCTGGCCTTCCATACTGCCCTTTTTTTTCCTGTTTTCTTTGTCTCAGGGGCTGCAGCAACCAGGAAGCCCACTTCCTCTAACTAAACTAGTTTGCTAGCTCATGAACTTTCTGTGGACTCTTTCTTTTTCTTTTTTTTGTGCGAGTGTGGAGCCGCGAGCAATCTGCTCTTGTTAAGCAATACGCCGGTATGGGGGGAAACGCCAGCTTGACTGTCTGGGGCGGCTGTTTGCAGACTAGACGTCTGCGCTCAGCCGAGATCCCACCGGACGCGTCAGCTCGCAGACTGCAAGCAATACACCAGTATGGGTTTTACACTGCACCCTGACTCAGGTGGAGATCCAACATTCACTGATTCCACACCAACACAGGTGCTTTATAGGTAAACCTGGGGGCATGACCGGGCGAGCTGGTGTGTCTTAAAGAAGTATCAACGTACCCTGACATGCATGGGGGTCCTTCCCCATACATATGAAATATGTAACAGAGTGGAGAGATAGTCTCGAGACAGTAGAGAACTGCCTGTTTCTGTTAACACTGACTGTTAACCATGAATGAAGTATTGAGATGAGATAAAATGCTCAGGTGGTAGTATTTCAACAAAGTGGAATTTAAAGAATCACATAACTAAAACATAAACAGAAGCTTTAAAAAGCATGTATATAATTGTATAATTATTGGCCCTTTTTACTTGTCACATAATTGTAAAGATCCTGTAGAACTTATGAGCGTTTCATCAGTGATCTAATCGGTCAATGGTTATGCTATTGACGCATTTGGATATGATTACTGTCATGAAAACAAGCTGTGAAAGAGTCACTACACTCACAATAGACAACTCTTCATAAACCACCATAATGTCTGGTCTTCCTAAAAGTCCTCCTAAAGCGCAGTATCTTTTATATCACAATACATTAAGTCCTATTTAACTTTGACATCAAACTTTTTTTTTGGTTTGTATTCACACAGAACTTTCTCTTTTCTCTCATTTCTGGTTTTCCTCCTAACTCCAGACTTCTCCTTTGTGCTTGGCATCATCTAGTGTCCTCATAGTGCGAACGAGGGACAGGGTCACTCTTGTTCTATGATATTTGATATGGTGACATAATATCTTGTCATTTTTAAATGTGATCAAATCTCTTCTTACTCATGAATAAAAAGAAAATGGCACGTTTTCACTGGATCACTTCACACGGTTGTTAGAAGTCAGCTGTTGATGTGGGTTTCCAACTTATTAATTATTACTAATAATACATTTCACCAGCTTATTCCTGAACCTCTTATCCTCTTTCCTTATACTTAAATGTTTTCCCCGGTAAAGACACCCTGCAAGTACTTTATCGATACCCCGTATGTACTAAGTATTAACACTATAATTTGTGGACTGTAATGTAAAGTGTTACAAAATAATGCAAAATAAAAACAGTTTGAAAGGAAAGTTTTATTTTCTTCAGTTTCTCTATTGCTGACATCCATGGGTTCTGTACTGCTGGACCATCTTCTCCATGCCCACACAGGTAGGTTCATATTTTGTTGTTTTACACTCTGCTTCTGTGGGCCAGTACTCAATCCAGGTCCTCTCACCGAGTACATACCGATACCTGAGGAGGAGCAGAGCGAAAAAAACACATTGGCTCTTCATGTGACCAGCTATCTGTGACACATTGAGAATATTACAAGAGGAACGTACACACAAGACAGACACAACAAACTTACGTTTGACTCCGATCATCCCTGTAAATATCTTTGGATGCGCCCATGATGAGGTAGGTATGGCCTTGTCTCAGATCTAATGCGTGTCTGCAGTGCTGATAACTGAGGAATGTGCGCAGTTTACCCATAGGACCCACATCATTACTTCCTGTAAGTAAATCACAAGATAAAATAGAAAAACATGCTCAAATGAAAACTTTTGGTTTATTACAAACTGGGTTTTATGTTTGTAGTGGTTTTGTAGCTACCATAATTTCTATCAGTTATAATAACATTGTATTCATTAACCGTTGAGTTTTAGGAGCAGAGCAACATGACGACAAGTCCAACAGGGCAAGAAACATGAGCAGCCAGACAATCAAATATGTTACAAGACCAGTCAGAAAAGATTTGGCAAACTTATTTCAAAGAGAAAACAAAAGCACTTTAGAGCCTCTGTCTGGTTTAACATTGACCCACTGTACTTGCCGTACCTCTACGATCATTAAACTGCTTGTGTTTCTTGCCCCATTAGACCCATTTTTAGCAATGCATCGATGAATACAATGAATAAAGCTGATAAAAGTGGTGGCCATTTTGTTTAAATATATTTATATGCAATTTTTAAACTAATACATATTTCCTCTCCATGTGCTCACCACAGCCTGATATGTTGATGGTCCCAACTGACCAATGCAAGGCTAGCAGATATATATCTTGTGAATATAAGAATCATTGTGTTTTCATTGTCTGTAAAGGAGTCCTCCTCCATGAAGTCCACCATGTTGAACTGCCATTTGACTACAGTCGCCCAATGCAGACAAACAAACACTGACTCTTGATATGGCCTTTTGTTTTTTTTTTATGTGAATCACGTAGCCAGAGTTTTTTTCTACATGCTTGGAAGGAGAGGGTGAGACATGGGAGAGTATTAATTTTGTGGCAGTCTGCAAATTCACTTCTAGGTGCAACTAAATATTACACACTGAACCTTTAATTGCTAAAATGTTTGCTGGAGGCATCAGTCTCCACCTAGCTTCACAGTATGGATAAGAGACACTATGTTGTTGTAAAGAGAGATGCAGGATCACAAAAACAGCACACTGGACAGGAGGTGTGCCGAAAAACAGGTTGACTTTTATTCTCATATTAAACAAAGGAGGTATTTAAACAAAGACACATGAGGTGCTACTCTGCTCAAAGCATAAAAAAAACTAAAAAAAACTACTAAAACCCCATTCTCAACTTATACTGTATATATACTCTGATAGGCCTTCTCTTCAGTTTAAATCAGCCTATCAGAGCAGATCTGTGAAAGGGACAACAGACATGATAAATACATACATACAGACATAAAAAAACAACATAATTTCCTTGATTTGTTTGTCCTAACAAATATATATTAAATTAAAATTAATATAAACAAAAAAATACAGTACATTCAGAACTAATCCATGAAATGTACAACATGAACAATTTAATTTAATTAACTGAAATATTTCCACCCATTCCATCTTCCAATCAAAACAAAACCCACCTCCTTTTAGCCTCCATAAAAGGGTACCTATAGAGGCGTGCTCCCTCTTTACTCCCGTAAGCATAGAGGATTGGAAACAGGTGACTGACAAACCATTGTTTAATTGTAAATGATTAAAAATGTATATAGCAAACAGTGAGGGAGTTAGCACTTCCTCACATATGTATTTTCTAAAGTCAGAAAAACACACACTTAGGCGGACGACACAAAAATTCAATTCACCTGGACCCCTTTTCTACAATAAGGGTTTACACAGGGTTTTTTGTGTTTATTTCTCTTGGTTTAGTTTACTCTGTGTAGTTTGTATTTGTCTGACAAACTTGTAAATAATATATGCTCTCTGTTTTACATGCAGAGTTGAGTTCGGTTTGTGGGAGAGAAAACAAATAACATTATGTCTAGACTGGAAAGCAAACAGTAGTGTAGAGGTATTCTCTATAGTTTTCTATATGATTGCTGACATGTTGTATTGTAAACCAATAAAGAACTTTTGAATTCTCAAGATTATTTCTCTCACTTTTGAGAGAGGCTAAAGTGCTCACAAAATTCATAAAGGGAAAGAAATGTGATATCTCACCTTTTAGGTACTTTAGGGGAAATAAAAGGTTTTGGCAATTCAAGCGGTTCAAAGGAAGTAAATACTCACCTTCTTTGATAACTTCCAGCACCTGCGCTGTGTAAAAGTCAGTGGACAAACTGTCTGTAAACCCTTGCACTCTCACTTTGTACACTGAGGACAGACAAGTCACAGATTGTTAGCTCACTTGATCCCTTACTTACTTACTTACTTAGAGTATTCTCTCAATTTCCTTACACACAAAATCTTTTACCAAAATCTATTTTGATGGTCAGAGTAGTCTCACAGACCATAGCTGTGCGCTCATCATTGCTGATGTTACCCTTCTTTTGCATACTGCAGTTCTCTGGAAGTACACAACAGGCACAAAGTAACAAGATGACTGATGACATGATTAAACGAGCACATGTTCATGCATCTGTATTTAAGTCAGCTTCTTTAGTCTCCTGCTCTGATCTTACAGGATCCTGCAGGTGCTTGATGCCTCTGATACAAAGTCAGTAAATTAAATTAATTGACAAAACAAACAAATTTATATATACACTAGATGGATTAGATCATCACCATCATGCTGTTTACCTTCAGCACATATACATTCATCATTTCTACAGAGTCGCAGTAGCTCTCCACTTCTCCTCTGTGGATGGTAGAACTTCATACACTGTGTTTCTGGAACAAGAAATATATTTGTAATATATTGTGTTAATTGTAGGTTTGTAGCACATTTGAAAATGTACAAATGTAAATGTACATATATTTGGAAAATGTAATAATGCATTCATATCCACCCTGCTATATTCATTGAAATCTGTTAGCAGTAAATAATCAACATGGTGTTTGTGCCTGTCTAGGTGTCTCTGAGACTCACGGTTATTCTGTTGATAGTTGTGTTCATAGACAGACACAGGAGCTGGTTGTAAGACGCCCACTTTCAGTTTCTGATGGACCCTAAATGTGATCTCTTCTGGTCGTGTGTGAGAAACCTGTGGCAAAAGTGAGGTCGACATGAAGAACTGAAGAAGGCAGAGAGAAAAATGGCTGGGAAGAAAGAGTGACGTCTAACCTTGTCCAGGTAGATGATGAGTGAGCCTCTTTCTGAATCAGCAGTGTTCATGTTATACTTTGAAATAGTGCGGGCACGTCCTTTGGCCAACTACACTCAGACAAAGACACACCAAAACTGTGAAATGAGAAAAAGATCACTTTGTGTGTGTGTGCGCGCTTGTGCGTCTGTATGGTTGTTTGTATCTTACTAAGCTCAGGTCGTTTGTGTTCGGAGTGAAGCCAGTTAATAAGCCAATATCCAAGATCGACATGGCTGCATCACGATCCTTGTCCATAAACCTGTACAGATAATAAGTATAATTAGTATAATTAATAATTTAAATGCATTTTTACCCAAAATACAACCACACACACAAAGGGCTCATAGATATGCAAATGTGGAGTTGTGGGCAGCCACACAGAGTGGCCTTGTTCAGTGCCTTGCTCAAAGGAACCTCAGCAGTGCCCAGGAGGTGAACTGGAACCTCTCCAGCTACCAGTCCACCTTCCATACTGGACTTGAACCAGTCGGCCCAAATGATGAATAGATGGAATAGATGGAACAGAGAAGGAATGAGTAGGAAATGGCCGCTATCAAAAAATTTCTATATAACTTTTTAACAAATGAACACAGATGAAAACTTTTTAACAAGAAATGTTATGCCATGTCTGTTGGTATGACTTCTTTATTGTACTTACAAAATGTTTATTCTCAGCTTGTATGTGTTCTCCTCCTCCATTTTCTCTTGAGAAACAAAACATTGGAGGAACATAAAATCATTAAAGGATGGACAGAGAGCAAATAATGATACAAAACAGACAAAAGAAAAATTACCTGGGATGAGCTGCACTGACAAGTTAAACTTCTGACAGTCACTTTCCTTTTCTATGGGTAGAGCGTAATACAGCGATACCATCTGTCACACGGATAAAAGTGTGAATAATATAGTCCACACAAGGTAAAGAAAAGTCTTCAGTCTCATCTGAGATTTTAAAAAAGATACAGCAATAAATAACAGAGCTAAAACTCAGAAAAAAATTAACTTACTGTGAGTGTTGCTTTTCCTTTGCCCGTGGCAATCACTTTCACATCCTTGTTTATATCTTTGACCTGTGAAAATTGAAACATACACACACAGACACAGACACAGACACAGACACACACACACACACACACACACAGGGATCAGCAGAAGAAACAACATGAACAATGACATTAATGAGCCAGAGTGTTTGTGTGAGACAGTGTGTGTCCTCACTTTAGATGTTCTTGTGGCGTGCTGGTTTTCGTTGTTGAAGTTGAACTTGTCCGGCTTTGACCTGCCTGGCAACAATATGTCCACATTTAGATCGTATTCTGGTCCTTTATCGCTGGACCAGTAATCAGCTACAGCCTGGTAAACCATTAAAGTAGCCTGGAGAGAAAAAACGAGTGATGGGGAGCAAAAGGAGAAAATGAAGCAGCGCTAGCAAGAGCCAGCGGAGTATAATAAGTCAATAAAAAAGTTACCTGAGTTGATTCATAACCTCCACTCACTCTTGGCTGTTTGTTGAGCCATCTGACAACAAGTCTGGCATCTTCGAATGCCTTTATTAACACAGATTCTGTAATTATCATGTTTTAAATAGAGAAAACATTTTTTTTATAGCTTTTATATAACAGAAATACAACCATGTATGGTTTAAGCACAATCAAATAAGAACATCATGCCTGCTTTTAACAAATGTTTTTTCATGACTACTATGATGTTTTTTAAGGAAATGATCAGCAGTCATATAAAAGATCCTTTCTAGTCAGGAAAATGCCTATTTTTACCAGCCTCCTACCCTTTATTGTGGTACCATGATAGATGACAATACTGAATGTTTTTTTTATGGCATAACATGCTGGTGACACGCAAATACAGATAACTGCTCACCTCAGCCTTAACCAGAGCCAGAAGAGCATAAGCAGTGGCCTCTAGTGTGTAAACACGTCCCTTAGGTACCTGCCAGTAGGACAACGCTAAGAAAAAACACAGAGGAATTTGTTAGTGACAAGCCAAGATATGTACTGTGGTGGAAATTAACTATGCAATGCCAAGATGGTTGTCATTAATTGTTTTATCTTAATGCCACTATCTTTCTATACTCAGTTCCTGTATGAGTTTTTGGATGTTGTTGTATGAAGAAACCTGGGGAAGCAAATCTGTAAAGGATCTCCCGATTCAGTTTGTTTTCATTGGCCAGAGCGTATGATGTCACGGCAACAGCATATGGGTTGGTGAGGCTGGGCAGACGCTTCTCCAGGTAGGCCACTGCTTTGTTTATACTGGATGATAGACTCTGAGAGGAAGCCAAAGAAGGGATGGAGAAAGGAGAATAAGTACAGAGTACAATGAGAGTACAGTTATATTGTTTACTGAAGCTGCTGCTCCCAATATGTACTGGCAGAGAGACAGGGTACAAAATGGACAGATCACCAGTCTATTACAGCATATTTTATTGATTAGTATATTCACTCATATTCACACTGATCAAAATATAGAGTGACCAATTCTGGGAAGCCCCGATTCTGACAGTGGTAGTGCTAAAATCTTGCTTCCAACTTGAAAGAACAGATTATCACTATCCTCAGAAAAAAATAATTTAATCTATGAATTGAACAGCTCGAAAGTAAATGTGTGTGCTTGTTGTATTACTCTAACTTTAAATAATTTAATGTCATTATATTATTTGTCTGTTCCTTTGTCTCCTGTGCCATATAAGCCATACTGAACTTCATTAGTTACAATTACTGTTGCGATACAGGGTGAGTAATCGAAGTAATATATGAGGCGTGGGAAAATGAAAGACACATTTTCATACAGGTGAGGAACTCACACTAACAGTGGCAGCACACAGTGGGCGTGACTCCTGCATGGCAATGAGACAGAAGGCCGTCATGGAGGCATCTGAATCTGTGCCCAGCACGTCACCCTACACATGCACACACAAACATGTCACGATTTGTCACTGCCAGTCATGTAATTGTTTTTGATACAGTCAAGATGAAGATTTGATGTGAATGAAATGAATGCACGCACAATCATATCTTCGTGGTACACCTTTCCAACTTCTCTAAATGTGCCGGCAGGTTCCTGTGCGTTAAGAATCAGAAACCTGACAGCGTCACAGATAACATTGGTTGCCACTGCCACCAGATTGTTGGCCATGGCAAATACCTTGGCTACATAGGCTGTCAACCTTATAGAGGAGAGGAGAGGGTTTCATTTATTTGCACATGAAGAACATCCCTTTAAGCATTTACGAATGCGTTCATGCATGTTTAGATGCCTCACCAGGTGCTACTTTGTTGATCAGGATACACAGCAAAAGACCCATCACTTTTACGGTAGTTCAGCTCATTCAGGTAACCTAGACACAAACAAAACACACAACCTATTTACTGACTGCCATCCAACAAGTGAGTAAGTCTTTTAGGGACTTTATTAGCACTTTATTAGATGTTGAGTCGACAAAAATGTCATTTTTGATACCACTTTTCCAAAAGTAAGTAATATGTTCCACATAATAACTTAACAACAACAACAAAAAAGGTAACAATTCTAGTATTTGTGCTAACATCTGTGTGAACCCACCAGTTGTGATGTGTTGGAGGGCTTCATTACGTCTGTCAGTGTTCACAGGTTCCCACTGGTTGGTTTTGTCCAAATACATGGTTGCAACGACAGTTCGAGTCATGTGGATCATGTTCTCTTCTCCACAGCCTGAAGGCTTCTGGATCAGAATATACACTGATTTCCCATCAATGTCATTCCTCAGCATATTTTCTTGCTGTCTTCCTAAAAAAACATTTCCGCACCAAGTGACGTAATTTGCCACAAAGACCAAAGAAGAACAACGGGCACTTTACCACATAACATGCCTCACCTGTCACAGAGATCTGTGTGCTCGTAGGCGTGTTTGGAGCAAAATTTGTCGTAGGAATTCCACTGTTGATAATTTCTACTTGTTGACTATCTAAAGTTCAGAAAGATTTTGCAGATATTAGGATAAATGTGCAAATAATAAAACAAATATGGTAACCTTTACATATTACATATTAATTAAATACATACAAATGACAAAAACACAAAAAAAATCTTTCCATATGTATGTTTTGTTTACGCAACACAAAAATAGTTTGTGCAGTGCAATAAACAAATAAAATCAAGGCTGCAGGTTCTGTACACTACTACGTATGACAGTAGTTGGTGGCAATCAATCAGTTGGAGCTATGTTTTTATCCTCCAGATGAAGCATAGATGGTGTTTATCACTAAAACATTATAAGGTTTTGGGTGTAGTTTGTGTGTTTGTGTGATTAATGTCCCTCATGACTTGATGCCTAATAATTATAGCAGAAACTCTCAAATAAAACTTCTAACTTTAGCTCCCTGACATTTGTGGAGATGGTTACCAGGTTGGCTAGAGTAGAAAAGAACAATACTGAGGCTGACATGCTACCTTTGTAAATGTATGCACCCTATGAAATAAAAGCATCATTCTCAGTTTGGAAAGAATGAATGATTATTGCAACCTATAAGTCTTTCAATATAAATATTATATTTACACAGTCATAAGGGTGCTATGGGACATCAGAAAGGACCTACTTCATTTTCAATTATTAGAATATTACTACAGATAAGATCACAGGGGATCATTATCTGACTCAAAATTACTTTTTGCAGCTAATATTTGTCTGTATTGGAAGAATGAAATACAGAAAACAAAACCAAAATAAAAATAACATGATGGGTTATTTGACTGATTACAAACTGTAATTAACTCCACAGACAGCCAGAGTTGTGTAACCAGAACTGTATACACATTTGCTGTCCACACAGCTATCCGCCTGGCTGACTAATGGAGCCTCTTTGTCCCGCTTCAATTCTACTCAGCAATTACTAAGTAATTAAAACTTTACAGTTTTTGATAATACTACTATGTAATTAATGGCCAGTAAATTAAAGTGTTACAAAAGATATGATTGTGTTTTTTTTCCAGCTGTAGCTGTAGCACCTTACATAAACTCACCTACGCCTTTTTTTTCAGGATCCAGAATTACAATCTGAGGAGATTTAACGAGTACACCTTGAGGCTGGAAAAGACAACACTTTTAGTGTAAACTACACAAAGTGCGCTACAAATTCAGCATAAAAAGATAAGGAAGAAGAAAACTAGCTAACTTCTAGGTTTTGGTGACAAACACAATGTAACGTTTTTGTTTATAAGAAAGTTGCTCCTCTTCCTTCTTTCTAGTTTTATCCTCATGCTTCTCTCTGCTGAAGCCTCCCTCTTCAGGCTATCGGTGCCTCGTCCTGTTGGATCTGGATCATCATCATTTCAAAAGAGTTGAGATTCTCTTCTTCTCTTCTCTCTTCCTAGTTTGCATGTCTCTCCTGTTACTGTAGTATGAATGCTGTGCTGTCTCTTTGATTGTGTGGTCTGCCCTATTCCAGGTCTTCATGTTTGAGAGGAAGTTGTGGGGTTCAGGTTCTACCTATTTGGTGGCACTTGAAGTTGCAAAACATTCTCCTGGATCCATTCACTTGTATACTGTATTAAAGACTACATAAATTTTTTGTCACCAAAATCTAATTTCTATATATGGTAATTTTTTGCTGATACTACATGGCCTGCCAGCCCAAACTCAGTAATACCGAAGCAAGGGTATAAGAACAGAGTTGAATGTTGTGAAGCCCCCTGGGGCTAATTGTAATTTTCAGCGATATATAATAAATCTGTCTTGACATGAGTAGAAATCTCTACAATGCACCTTTAAGCTACTGGTCTTGATGCAGTTCACAGAGTGTATTTGAGTGTGTGAGATCAAGATTTTATTTTAGCCTTATTAATTGTTAAAAGATTATGTGAGCGGGATAAAATTACAAGAGGACTCTGATCAAATCTTTGAGACCATATGCAGCATGTTTCTCTTACCACCACCCGCAGCATCTTCATGACTCCATCGGTGGCCAATGAGTCGCCTTTAATGGCTGCTTTGACCTCAATGCGGTATTGTCCTTCCCTTGTGGGTATAATGACAAAGGGCACAGATTGTGTAGTTTTTGCCCCAACTTTAACCTGCTGCTGATATTTCCCATGCTTAGAAGCTGCAGAACACACATGTATCTCCTCAATCAGATCCACAAGAACCTTAAAAACAAGATGAAGAAAACACTATAAAAACAGTTTGTAGTTAGTAGTACTTGAATAAGTATTGTTTCTTGCATTATTTGCATTTTATGAATAGCCTCCTGTTGTATGAATGGAAGTTTAGTATACTCTAATATACTGTATACTAAAATTTCTTAATACAAATGTGGTGCTGTTGGCTTACTTGAATGACCAAGACTTACAGTGGCAGGATCAGGGCTGTAGTTGTAAAGGATTGCTTTAACTTCTAGCTGCTCTCCACGGACAGCAGCATAAGGAAGCCTTAGCTCAATGAAAAAGTCCTTCTTGACAATGACCTCTAATGGTTTGGCCACACAGATACCTTAAAGAAAACAGGACAAAAACAAACTAGGCATAAAACGCAATATAGGAAAAATGGGTAGCTCATTGAGAGACAGACCAAAGAAAATAGAAACAGTGCAACATAGCGTGGGTTCAGATTTTAGTCAAAGAGTTGTCACCGTGAGTTCTCGACAGACTAATGCCAGTAAACTGCCAGGTTGTGATTGAGTCTTGCAAAGGAATATTTTTTAAAACAGATGTGGGGTCACTGAAACAAAGAAAAATGGTTATCAGTAAGACAAGTTATCAGCATATTTTCTTTGGTGTGCAAAGTTTCTGACTCACCAGTTTGGCGTATGTTGAGGGCAAGCAGGCAATCTGATCTCTGACCACAGCCAACTTTCAGGGAACTTGGTGCGAGAAACTATTTCATTGGTGTCCATGTAACTGTCATCCGTCTCACCTAAAGTCATTGGAATAGTTGGCATTGTTATTGTTTTCTAACTACCAGTATGATCATGGATAGTAACCACACAGGGCTTCCCTCAGTCTCTTGTCCCTGTTTCTTACTGCGAGCTAGTTGGAGACTATCCTGCTTCCTCTCATCTCGCTGGTTTTCCATCTCTTTGCAGCAGTGCAGGAAAGCCTCGATGCAGTCTGGGCTGTCCGTAATGTACTCGCTACGTCTCTCACAGGTGTATGAAATAGGGATGATCCTTATGCCATCCAAACAACAGTCACGCTGCAGTTGATCTTCATATTGACTTGCTGCAGGATTGTAAAGGAGAGCGAGAATAAAGAGGGTATAAGGTTGAGGCAGTGTTGCCAGTGTTGGACTGAAGAAAGTGGGCTCAGTAAGATGATTATTATTTTTTATTTACTTAATCATTGGCCATTAGTATAGCCCTTTTTTAAATCTTCATTTAGAATAGTGTGATTTATATATTTTAAATCAATAATTAGACCAAAATATTGAGCTCTCCAGTAAGTAGCCAGGATAGGGTACAAGGAGCAGGTCAGTGCTGTGAAATGAATAATTTTAAGCTGATTCAAAACCATCCTGTCTAGATTTATTTTGCATCCCATCCCAATTTACTAAATATGTGGTTACAGTGTAGTTTAGAGCTGTGGTTCTTACCTAAGCTGGAGGTGACTTTAGCAGTGGATCGTTTCCTCCTACTTGGGGCTGGACATCTCAATTCTGAAAACACAGCAAAGGTTAGATCTTTAACAGAACCCAAACAGGGCTTGATTTTGTATTGATTTTACGTGATTGGTATAATTAATTTTAGACTGAAATGAATCTAAAATTGCCCTTTTGATTTACTGGCAACATTGTTATTAGGCTGACAGGTAGATATTTTTATGGGCCATGTTTTAAAGTATTGTCTCAGATACACAGTTTATGTTGGGGGTGTTATTGGCAGGCTGCTGGTTGGTCTGTTTTGTTTTCCCAGGTTCACCAGAGGTGGGATCATCATCAGGAGATGTGCTACACCTGGGCCCGGTGAAGCGCATTTATCTCCACGCTGGCTGCTCTCCCTCTCTCACTCCACTCACGCCGTCTGAGGAGGACGCCACGGCGCGGCTGTGCTCTCCTGTTTTCTTTTCTGTTGACACACACTCACACACATGCATCCATGCACGCCTACACTACTGATTACAGACACTGATCTTTTGCTTAATTTTCTGATGTCATAATAAACATGTCACGGTGGTATTTAAATCTCGTCTCCTCTCCCGTTCTTGGTTGCAGTCCACGAGCCGGACTGTAACACAATACTAAAAATGAATGTTGTGCTGCTCATTAAAGATGAGAAGATGATCAAGATGATCATCTGTTGTCCACTATTCATCAAATACTTTAAACCTGCATTGACTGATATTGCAGCGATATGGGGAAGTCGCTAGCAGTAGTTACCTAACCTGACTGCAAGAGATGATTTGTGATGATCTTGTGTGATCTTGTGATCTTACAAGTCCAACTGCCTCATAATTTAACAGATTTAGCAGACATCAACAACATCAGCAACATCAGCATTTATCTGGGGTTGTGTTTCTGTCCATAAAATAAATTCTACTTTTAGCTGTAATTTGTCACTATTTACAATTAGCCACTATACTGTATTTATCTCTTTGTCATGGTGATGGGCAGATAGGGCAGGTAGTGTGATTGTGGGATTTTAGATTATTATTGAACACAGCTACTTCGACTACTACTACTACTACTACTACTACAGATAACCCTGATGAACAGGGTGAGATTCAACTAAAAGCTTGCAGACGGTAAAACCAAAACAAAACATGAACACATAAGCAACATATACTGTAGATCTTAAATGTATAGTAATGATAGTAATATTAAGAAATTCACAAAGGTCTATGCATCTCCTAAATAGCAATATTTCTTTGGTACAATATTAAGGCTTCAAAAGAGTATATTCAGGGAAGAGTTTGCTTGTTTTACAGGTGGCTGAGGCACTTTAAGTCATGTTTGGCTGCCCAACTTTAGATTTTCTTGCTACAAACAATAGGACGTTTGAAAGCAAAGGGATTAGAGGGAAAAGAATAACTTGAGAGTAAAGTAGCGTCACCTTGTCTTAAGGGGGTCCCGGAAGCAGTATTGGACTCAAACAACAGCCCAGCATCGTAGAACACACTAATACCGTCTTGCCCTCCACCTGGCGTGCAGCCTGTGTCGTACGTCTCTACCATGTCCCACACCTGAACAAAGTGGAAATCATTCACACAGAAATACAAGGCGGAGGGTAATACCACCTATGCTGCATGTTGTTGTTCATTAATCCCGGAGTTTACAATTCAGTCCTTGGGTCTTCCACATGTCTTTAGCAAAACCATGAACCCCAAACTTAGGTCTGTTGCAAATTGTTGTGTGTGCATGTCTGTGAGTGACTGACTGAGAGGCAAAATGTTAAAGTGGTTTGGATGAAAGCATTATACAAAAGCAGTACAATTACCATGTAATTTAAAAGACATATCTGATATGACATTAGAAATCTTTGCGTATGCTGCAGGACAAACTTATTCTAGGCATTCAAATCCACAGTCGAACAAACCTGCAGACACTGAGCGTCTTGAGCGTTGTGACTTTAATGATCTGTACTTTGCATTTTAAATGAAACCCCTTTTTAAATATTTTCAGAAATCAATGTGAAAAATGAAACTACCTTTTTCTGGTTGAGGCGGTACTTGTTGTTGAGAACATAGACGCCTTTGTCAACTGCCACCAGTCCCACAGTGGCTCCTGGATCTCCAGTGACCTTCAGAGGAAACATCTTGCGAGGTTCATAGGATGAAGAAGCTCTTGCAGATTCCAGTTTCAACTAAAAGAGGAGAGGAGATATACATGTATTTCTCAAAAATACAAATAATTTTATTTCTTCTTATCAGGGTGTATTGTTTGCCCACATCAGTGCTGTGTGTCTCACCGAGCCCATGCAGGAGTCCTTTGCATCCACCCAAACAGAGTCTGCTACCACTTCGTTATCATTTGTATGGAAATAGGCTACGATGCGGAACGATGGCAGTATGTGTTTAGTAATGGTGACCATTTTGGATAATAGTACTTGACTTTTTACCCTGCAACTGCCATATTTCACAAGCTGACCTTTGCTTAGGATCTGGGAATAAAGATTTAAAGATGAGTATTTATCCGGCATGCATACGTACTGTACCACACAGGTTGTAGAAAGCAACTCAAATACTCAAGCATGTGCACACATACACAGGTGTAAAACATCTCTTACCAGGTATGTGATGTTTTTTTCTGTGCTTTCCTGCCTGTTGAGGATGAGATTGATTTTCATGTTGTCTCCTAATGCCACTTCAGCTGTATCCACACCTGCAATAACAAGATTCCAATTAGCATACATCAAAGAAGTGTGAAACGTTGAAAAAAAATCTTACATTGTAGTTTGAAAGCACTCCCGCTGCCACTATGACATTTTTTCAGTACGTACCTATGTGGATGTAACTGTTGCTGTTCGTGTTATATGGGAGAGCTGTCATGTTGGCTGATGCTTGCCTTTGATGTATAATACCAGGAATGGCAGTCTTTGCCTACAGTTAAACAATTATGTTAGCATACACACGCAGTTACATGAAATGATGTACAAGGTAAGTTACAATCCATAGCCTAGCAAGTAATTAGAAAAGGGATCCATTTAACTGGGTCCACACAGGCTCCCACCAGATACACAGCCGCCACAAACCACAGGGTACCTGTCCCATAACCCCTGTTCTCTGATAACATGATTGAGGTGTATCGCTTTGGGGAATGCCAGTACCGTCAAATGCCATTGTGAAAACAGGGCCAACTAGGGGTTTTTAGCTTTTACTAGTGTAATTGTTCCCTTTCCAGTGGGAGCCCAATGATGGCCTTACCACTGTTTGTCTTAGCCCATGTCACAAACAACTGATCAGACCAGGCTCTTATTCTCTTAATGAATGTATGTAAACCTCTCATTGCTAATTCTGATTTTGTATCAATGACAACCATCTGAAAGGTTTTGCAGCTACCTCCAATTGCCATGATAGCAGTGAATGTGTGGCAAGTAGGGACAGGGGGTTTCAGGGGGGAACATATTTCTTTCAATATGTTCCATGTCTAAATGCCCAGACCCTGAACATGAAATGTCCTGGTAAAAATTAAATGTGAATAAATAGATTTGAGCAATTCTCAACACTTACTGTGACTATCATTGGTTCAGGATTTTTCTGTGTATTGATAGAAAGCCTTGCCATGCCATTGGTTGAAGTGGTGCCCCACACCTCACCCGGATCCACCACTACATCTACATTTTGTCCTGGAGTGCCATCAGGGTTCACAACTTCAATCTGCTATTCAAGAAACAAATAGCTAAACAGCCACAAAAATGTCCAACTACCAGAAAGAAAATTCTAAAATAAAAAAGGGCATTGATGACTTGAAAAAAGATACATAAATAAAATGATCTGCTACTTTGAAGAAAGGTCTGTTATTTGTTTTAAAAATATATGATATTTTCAGTTTGTAGTCCACTGTGATTGGTGAATATCATATGTGAAAATGTATGTATTTTAAGAAATTTAAACTTTGTTTAATTTTGAAAATATTTAAGTGTACACTTTACCGCAACATCAAAGGACATTCCTGGTTTGAAATATTTGGGTGTTCTCTTGAAGTGGATGGTGTATGGTGATGTGACAATCTGGATATTTCTCAACTCTGCTTCCACCATGTCACTACCTATGCAAAGATATATGCACATGCACACAAACTAATTATTAAGTACTTGCATTTTTACTATTGCAAAAGAAAATAAACAGTTAAATACACAAAAACAAAAATTCCACAGGTTTTGAACTTTATCTTTATGTATTTGCCTTCTTATTTTAACTATTAGCGCCGTTTTTTGTGAATGGGTACACTTCTACCAATCAGATCAACAAACAAATACACAAACATACAGTCTTGCTTTCTTACCGCTCTCCGTCAACACACCAACAGCTACAAATATGGAACTCCCCACAAGGTCGAAGATGTTTTGGAAGGTCTGTATTATGTCTGCTTTCTTCAGTTTGACCGTTCCCTCACCTCTCTCGATCTAATGTGACATTATAGAAATGCATTACTTAATGTACTTTTAGTTTTCGGTCAAGTTGTAAGTTGTGAGTTTTGTGCTTTGCATGAGCTTTAATGCATGAATGCAATAGAAAAATAACAGAGAAAAAAAACACATCAAAGGTGAAATCACTAATCAGCTAGCAGATGAACAAAATGATGAAGGAGATGTGTCAGTATGTACTAACCTGCACTCTCTGAAGAGAGCTAGGGAGGCTCTTTTTTTGACCCTCATGCATAACCCCAAATACCCCATAGGCTGTCCCTTCTACCTCCTCACCAAACAGATATCTAAAACCACAAATTGATGGTTTGTTTATTTCACAATGAGCTAAAACAGAGGTTACATAATGGTTATCAGTAAAATGTAACCACAAGAAATAAACCCTGACATCCTTTGATGTCCATCTACCATTAATACATGATCTACAAAACAAATATCTTCACATACGTAGCTTTGATATTGACGGTAAGCTCTTCACTGTCCACGTAGAAGAAGGGGTTCTCAAGCGTCAGTTTCACCTCAAAACTGGGCAGCACTGAAGAATGAAATGCACTAACTTTAGTCTGCAAAGTCAGGCAGAAAATAAGTACAAATGAACTCTGTTTAAAATAACACATTAAGTGGTTAATGAGTAAAGAGGACCTCTGCTGTGACTTACCGTATTCTTTGACCTCGAACTGTGCAGAGTAGCTCAACTGTGGTTTGTTGTGGAACCTCGCCACCACTTTCCACAGTCCGATACTACACACACATACACACACAAAGTTCTCCTCTAAACCTATGATACTAATATTAATAGATTCAAAATGTAATGTCTAAACCAAGCTGTGAAGTTAACATTGCACCTGCTACTGTAAATATCACTATATTAGCATTGTCACTCTGAGCATGTAGCTTATAACAAACCTGTGCTTTCAGTACAATGTCACAGAATTGCTAGCATGGCTGGAGACCATTACAAAAAGGGAAATTCAATTCTTCAAAAAGTGTATCAAAATTTAATAATATAATATAAAAATATAAAATACTTACCTGACAACTTCACTGAGTTTGTAATCTCCAGAGAGCATTCCTGATTTCAGAGAGACTAGATCAAGTGGTAAAATGATACCTTCTGGGGTCTAAAATAAGGTACAATTCAACAACAGTTATTTGACTTAACGGTCTCTACAGGGTCAGATAACAATGAACATGGTACAAGTGTGCTGACCTAAAATGAAGCTCCATGAGTTGTAACTTGAACCACTTAGGGGAAAATAAATGTTCTTGTTTGTAGACAAACAACCAATTGGCAAATACCTCATGTTGTAGATGCATTTAGTGCGACATAGAGTAGTAGATTCTCCAAAATTTCATTCATTGATTGATGCTTAAAATACACCAAAGATCAGTTAAACCACTAAAATGGTTCACTAGTTTTTCTCAGTGACTCCTGTTCATCCAACATCCAACTAGTTCAAAACAACAACCTAGAATCAAACTCACAGCAATACAGGAAAGTTCATTAATTACAAAACATCATGAAATGGATTCACTCAAATGTTTCCCAAGATCCATCACACCAATTTGGAACATCCCATATTTTGTATTCAATCTTTCAATTTTAATTAATGCAAAATCAAAGGAAGACAACACTCTGAAAATTTGATCTTACTCAACAACTTAGTATCTACAACTCAATAACACATTCACAAAAAACTTATATCATACATAATTATCAAAGTTATACAGACGTATTACATCAGCCAAAGACTGTTCGTATCACAGACTGGGAAATGGATTTATTGATTGATACTGATGCCACCAGCTGGAAACAAATTTAGCAGTAATATATTTGTGTGTTTTATATATGTGCCATACGGCAACACAGATGACCATGTTGGTCTATTTGTCATTCATTAGGTCCACCACTTTGTTCCAAATTGAAAAATCGCAACAGTTTTTGAACAGATTGCACAGGCGGACCCTGATTTTGGCCATCACCTGATTTTTCCTCTAGCACCATTGTCAGATGGACATTTGTGGTATGAAGAATATATCTACTCTAATAGATTTTCATGAAATTTTCCCATCCTTCATTTCAGGTCAAAATATCATTTGTCCAGTTGTTGGTGTATGACCAGATATTTAGAAAACATTGATCTTAGGCCTATTTTGTGACTCTTATGTTATGATTTTGGTAATTTAGAGGCATGGGGGAGACAAAGGTGGAAATATGGAAATTAAACGTATGTGCTTATCAAAGATAAAATACAATACCACAATCTCAATGGCAATTGAAGCATCAGATCGGGTTTCATTATCCCTCTCCACAGGCACCATGCTGGGTGTCACTGCAAACATCCTGTAATGAACTGATAGAAAGACATTACTTTTCCTGTTATGAATTATATGAGTGCATCTATAGTGCATCAGTAAGTAATTATGAATGCATTATAATTTGTAATAACTCACTAGAAATTGAGTATTTATAGAAGGTGTTACCAAAATCCAAAACTACTATCAGGACATAAGTCTTTGACAAATGTAGGTATTGTGTTTAGGCAGTGACCATGGAAATACCTTTGCTGTTGGGAGTGTAGAGGGTCTTGTCAGTCTGTATGTAGATGTACCCGGACTGGAAGGACACTAAGACAAGCTTCTCCAGTTCTGCGTCAGGAAACTTAGCTTGCAGGTACACATACTGGTTTATGTTGGGATCCTTACTGAAGTCACCAGCAGGGATCTGAAGTCAATATAGAGTAGAGACACGAGCAGTGTATGAGGAGCAGAATGGGGTATATTAAGTGCATTTATAAATGATAAATTTAAAAAATCTTCTTGTTTGTAGTCATAATAGAAAGCTCTTTCTTTAGACTAAATTCAGGGTTTAAAATACTAATAACGCTAATATATAAAAATAAATAAAAACAAGTAATATAATATACAGTATATTTCAGTATTCCTCCATTACCTTAATTTGTCCAAAGTCTTGGAAACTTTTTGCACGGGTGAGGGTCACAGATGTAGATGCCAGTCTTTTGGATTTGGTTGGATAGGTAATTGCAATGATTTCAACCCTGATGTCATTATCATCAGTGCAGTCTTGACACTCCACAAAGATGTTTTCTGGTGTTCCTACCCGCAACACATTGGGGGCAGCCATCAACTTCCTGTAGAAAAGACAAAGATTAAGAATATAGTCACTGTACTGTAAGAACTGCATGCTGTTTAGGATGTACTGACAAACTGAGGAATACTGACCAATATATTTGCTTATTTTATATTATTTTAATTTTCTCAACAGTTGTTGGGGTGTGTTAAAGGGTTTGGTTCACCCATTTTGCAAAACAGCATATTTGCTCAGATCTTCTCCTCCAGCATGGACTTCATACATAATGAGTGATCTATTAATTGTCTTGACAAAGATCCAATCATCATCAAACATTTCATCATTATTCTGCACTCTGGACTGTTTGCTGTGTCTGTTGTTATGCACCTGTGCAAATTCAAAACTAAATTTCTTAACTGCTTTGTTACAATCTGAAAACATCAAAACTTTACAGACGTAAGTTCATCAACTAGAAGGACACCTAGCACACACCTCTATGTTTTGTTTCTTCAGTGAAGTTTAAAGTGGTGATTAGGTTTTTTTTGTATGCTCATTCACAGCACAACATTTACTAAATGAGAGGTTTGTACATTTGCAACAAATCCAGTTCACTTTCCTATGGAGACTGGTGTTACAAGTGGCTTATCTTGTAGTGTTATTACCAGTATCCACCAAAACTCATGTTACAATTTCAACAAAAAGTTGGTTCTTATGTGGGTTGGGTCATGGACCACATCACAGACACTTAATTTTCTATTGGGTTGTACAAATAAACAAGACAGCATTAAATATAAACTACCAAACACTTACATTTAGTCATTTAGTGGATACTTTTATCCAAAGCAACTTACCCCAAACACTCCCATGTAGCTACAGCATTTCGTCAACTTCATATCTAATATTTGTGCTTACTGTAAAATACACACAATTCGTTTAGCGTGGAGCATGAAGCATGTACGCATTTTCCTCCTTCTGTCTCTGACTCTTTGAGTATACATTAAAAAAAGACTTACAATGGAGATCCATCAGCAAATGAAGCCAGAACGAAAAAGACCAGAAAGTCCAACAGCCAGAGCTGAGTCCTGCACATCCTGCTGCCTGATCCCATATCTGCCATTATTGGAGAGTCCTGCTCTGAAGCACTCTCCTTTCAGACACTTACCTCCCTCCTCCTGCACCTTTACTTCTCCCAACTATTGCCTCATCCAGTTAAAGTCAAGCAAACTGAACAGCTGAGATCAACTTTACAGTAGGCTCTGTAACAAAAACACAATTTTGTCAGTCAAAATGTATTTAGCTGTTCAGTGTGACAGAAGATCAATTGCCATGAGTTTCAGTAATTATTTTGACCTCATTAACATAGTAATTATGAATTCATCAAAATATGTCCAAATATGATGTACAAAAATAACATCTAGAATGAGTAGGAAGCAAATGGTTAGCAAAGGGAATGTTTTGACAGAAGTGAGTTTAGGAAGAGCACTGAGCAGATTTAGAGAAATAGTCAAAGATGGTGAGGATGGTTATGATGGTGGAAGTTCAGTGATAAAGTCCAATGCAATGTGGGACCATGGACAACTGGGCACAGGTCAAAGCAACCCCATAGCAGTGCTATAAGACGCTTTTCCTTGAGTAAGGCCATGGTTCACATCATTACAGGATGGGAGATGAACCATGGATGGACCCAATGCACAACCCAAGGAGTTAGGAACAAACAAACAAACAGTTAGCAGGACCATTACCAGGATCTGGGGTAGACTAGGAGGTAGAGGAGAGCTAGGGAGAAGGTCCCTATTAATCATAGGGTCTGTGAGGGGTGTGTGGATAATGCATGATATTATACCTCAGCCAAATCATGGTATTCAGCAGTAATGGTGGATAAATCTGGGGGTCTTTCTGATCACATGGAACACCGCGGCCCTCTGGTAGAGACAAAGGAGACTGCAGACAAGACGACTCAATTTAACTTTCCAAAGACTAATCAGTATGGGAATTGCATAGAGCCAACCAAGGAACTGGGCTTGCAATGGAGAAAGACTCCTCTTGAGAAGGATGTGTGCAGTTTAGTTGCAAGGGTTCCTTTCCAGGAGTGAGAAGGAATCAATTTATACGGTTAGGTCCAAAAACTTTTGTCCGGATACAATTATATAATCAATATAGGCTTAAAATGTAGACTCTCAGCTGTAATTTGAGAGTATTCACATCCAAGTTGGAGCAAGGGTTTAGGAATTACAGCTCTTTAATTTCAAGGGACCAAAAGTAATTGGACAATTGACTGCATGGCTGCATGGGCTCTTCCCTCGTTAATCTGTCATCAATTAAGCAGTTAAAAGGTCTAGAGTTGATTCCAGGTGTGGTGTTTGCATTTGGAAGCTGTTGCTGTGAACACACAACATGCGGTCAAAGGAGCTCTCAATGGAGGTGAAACAGACCATCTTGAGGCTGAAAAAAAAAAGAAATCCATCAGAGAGATAGCAGAAATGTTAGGAGTAGCCAAATCAACAGTTTGGTACATTCTGAGAAAAAAGGAGTGCACTGGTGAGCTTGGGAACTCAAAAAGGCCTAGACGTCCACGGAAGACAACAGTGGTGGATGATCGCAGAATCCTATCCATGGTGAAGAAAAACCCCTTCACAACATCCACTCAAGTGAAGAACATTCTTCAGGAAGTAGGTGTATCAGTATCTAAGTCTACCACAAAGAGAAGACTTCATGAGAGTAAATACAAAGGATTCACCACAAGGTGCAAACCATTAATCAGCCTCAAAAATAGAAAGGCCAGAATTGACTTTGCCAAAAAAACCCTGAAGATGCCAGCCCAGTTCTGGAACAGCTTTCTTTGGACAGATGAGACTAAGATCAACCTGTACCAGAATGATGGGAAGAAGAAAGTTTGGAAAAGAATTGGAACAGCTCATGATCCAAAGTACACCACATCTTCTGTAAAACATGATGGAGGCAGTGTGATGGCATGGGGATGCATGGCTTCCAATGGCACTGGATCACTTGTGTTTATTGATGATGTGACAAAAGACAGAAGCAGCCGGATGAATTCTGAAGTGTACAGGGATATACTTTCTGCTCAGATTCAGCCAAATGCAGCAAAATTGATTGGACGGCGCTTCACAGTACAGATGGACAATGACCCAAAACACACTGCAAAAGCAACCCAGGAGTTTTTTTAAAGCAAAGAAGTGGAATATTCTGCAATTCTGCCAGGTCAATTTACCAGATCTCAACCCAATCGAGCATGCATTTCACTTGCTTAAGACAAAACTTAAGGCAGAAAGACTCACAAACAAGCAACAACTGAAGACAGCTGCAGTAAAGGCCTGGCAAAGTATCACAAAGGAGGAAACCCAGCGTTTGATGATGTCCATGGGTTCCAGACTTCAGGCAGTCATTGCCTGCAAAGGATTCTCAACAAAATATAGAAAAGTAACATTTTACTTAGGGTTATGTTTATATGTCCAATTACTTTTGAGCCCCTGGAATGAGGACCGTTTGTATATAAATAGCTACAATTCCTACATGTTTAATCATATATTTTTGTTCAACCCCTTGAATTAAACCTTAAAGTCTGCACTTCAATTCCATGGTGGTTGTTTCATTGCAATGTGGTGGCATGCAGAGCCCAAATCATGAAGACTGTGTCACTGTCCAAATATTTCTGGGCCTAATTGTATGTCTGCTAATTTAATAATCTCCAGGAATAGTGCTGCAGAATGGTGTCTTGACAGTGTGTAGGCATCGCATCAATGTTCCGAACATTGAAGTTTATACCTATGGCTTGTGGACATAATACAAGGCTAGTATGGGTTCTTCTTTCAACAGCTGTTTGACCGCTGTGAAAACCTGATCCTGTACTGCCACACCTATACTTTGTCACTGAGTAGATTGAGTGGGAGTGAGACAACTGTGACAAGTTGGGCAAATAGCATCTAAGATCACGTAGCAACACCAAGCAGTTAGAACACACTTGATCCAGCCAGCTAGGGCAGTACAGTACATCATACACAATAAGTATTATTTTCTTGTTTCACAGCTTCATTGAGGCAATTAAGTCACACAAACATTCTCACTCATCCATTTTTTCTTGGCACAGGCACTGTTTGAGCAGACCAGTCCGTCAGTTCAGTTATTTCTTTAATAACCCCACATCTGACCATCCTATGAAGGCCCTTCCGTCACCTTGGGGAGTGGGGATATAGAAGCCCGCTGAGCTGTGAGGGGAGAATACGGTACTAGTATAGTCCCTCTTTCAGTTTTATTTTTACTGGAGTTGTTTTAAAAAGTCAAGTTCAAAAGCAACAGACTCACTGGACCTATGGCCAGGGACGCCTCTCTGGCAAGTAGGTTACTGACTGCAGGATCTTTAATAACATGTAAGAAATATTTCATTCCTCTGCTTACAGTTGAAGTCATGATTTTTTTTCCCCCCATGTCCCTTTAGGGGCTCCGTTGTATTGCATTCACTTAAAAAAAAAAAAAAATAGACACCTTATCTCGTAATTACAAGATCTTTTCTCGTAATTACGACATCGTGATCTCAAAAGATCGAAAAGATCAGGAAAGGTGCCTCATTGGCCACTGCACTTCAGTAAAGTTAGAAAGATACTGACACTGACACTGACCGGGATCAATAACTCTTAATTGAAACGTTGTTAAAACACAAAACACACATATTTTTAACCGTAGTAAGACAGACAACAAGCTACAACCTAATGTTCATCAAAACGAGCCATGCTCAGAGCCACTCCAACAACATTAGTGTTTACTAGGACTTTTCATAATTTCTGGGAATTTTTATTAGGAATACTAATCAATAACTTCAATATGATACAGTACTGCAAGTGAGTGGTAATTGGGCCAGCACACTATAGGCGGGATGGTGCTTTAGTTCCTGTTATTTTCTTTAGACAATTAGTAATTTGGGCCAGCACACTATAGGTGCTGTTGCTGTGCTCTGTACGACGTCCACTACACATATTATTACTGTCATTATTGCTACCATATCTGCTACTGTAATCATTTTATCAGTCATTGTAATTCATTGTCATTTTATCATTCATTGTAATTGTACAATATGTTTGTGTTGATTTGTTCTGTACACGTGACATCCATTGCATGTCTGTCTGTCCTGGGAGAGGGATCCCTACTCTGTGGCTCTTCTTGAGGTTTCTTCCACATTTTCTCCCTGTTAAAGGGTTTTTGTGGGGAAGTTTTTCCTCACTCGAACCGAGGGTCTAAGGACAGAGGGTGTCACTCACTGTACAGATTGTAAAGCCCTCAGAGGAAAATGGACTTTGTGACTTTGGACTATACAAATAAAATAGATTTTGATTTGATTTGGTATAGATTATGTTTGGTTTGCCTTGTAAATTAGCTGTTGTCTTTTGTGTTCAGTGTTTATGTTAATCCCTCTTATGTTTAGCAGTATATAAGTTCCCCTCTTTGTTCAGTCAGATAGGTCTGTCTTGTCGTCTTTCAGTTTGTTCAGTTGACTTTATGACTGTTAATCTGACCTCTTTTATGGTCCCAATACTTTGTTTCGAGACATTTTGTCGCTTGATACTTTGGGTTAATAAAAACCCCATTTTGAAAATGCTACCCGTTGTCCTCATTGCTGACTGACTTGGTCCCTCACACATACATACACACAAACAAACATGCATAAATATGAAAGACTATTCTTCATCTGAACTGGTGTCATCCTCTTCACTCTCCTCTTCCTCTTTTTCTTCCCCCTCCTCTTTTCCTTCATCCAAAGGAAGAGTGAAAGAGGAACTTGCATCCAAAAGGGCATAAGTGCTGGGGACCGTGCTCAGTTTCTTCTGAAGAAGGTGCCGCTTGTGCAGCAGACAGCACTGCAATCCCCTGTATCCCTCTTCAGTGATCTCCGCTGATGACACTACAATGAAAAGAAAATTTTGATTGAAAATAAGGCAGCTTATATTGATCACTGTCAAGTCTCAATCATGCATTTTGAACATGTAACTGGATTTGTGATAAAAAAGGGTTCTTATATTTGATGAAAATGCAATAATTACATGACACTAGTGTGACACTGTCATTACATGTCACTATATGTACTCAGTGGCATTGATTTATCTATACATAGTATTGCATCGCTGAGAATTGCATCCTCCTCTTAGTAAGGGGAGATATGTGAAACCTACTGTGGTTCTTGATGTCCTCATCCAAAAAATGAAGGAGATGATCCAGTTTGTCCAATGCCTTTCTTAAGTAATGACAATGCTGGGTCATCTCCTTCACAATGATCAGCCGTTCTTCCTCCATTCGCCTAACCAGCATGACCTGGTCAAACAGTCTCCTCTTCGAGCGTAGACTCACCACTGTTTTGGAAAAGAGAGCTGATATGATGACAATAGCAGTTCTTTTGGGTGGCTGTACATGCGTGTGTCCAAGCTTGTGTCCGTGCACTTGTGTTTAGGGCGGGGGTGGGGGCTCCAAAAAAAATATTTGCACCCATGGTGTTACGCTGCTGATTCTATGAATTTCAAAATCACACACACAAAAAAAAAAAACACTTGATTACCATCTCCTTGCACATCCCAAGGCAAAATGACATCCTCCGAGAGACTGCATGCTGCATCGATGTCAATTTTTTCAGCAGCAGCATCGTTGTACTGCATGATCCTCTCTCTGAGTTTCTTCTTACTCTCAGTTAGTCTCCTCCGTTTCCGCTGCCGTGTTTTGTTGCTGTCTGTTAGATTAAAAGAAATATTAGGAAAAGAACAAAAAAAAACATAAGCTGTTGAGTGATGTAATACTTCATACCATTTTGTCGATAGAGGTCATGTTTCTTCTTTCGAAGGGAATAAATCGTGTCATCTATCTCTCTCTGGAGCTCCTCCTGGCTACTGTCAGCACCAGGTCTCTCTTGAAAAATAGAAACAAGGTAAGATGTAAAACTTAATGTAGTCAAATATCACAAGGCCTATTATACTGACACACCAACATCATTACATACCAGTGGCTGCCCATTGCTTTACATCAGACATGGCCAAAGTCCGGCCCCCGGGCCAAATCCGGCCCGTGTTCATATTTCCACTGGCCCGAAGCCTCTGTCATAAAATAAATAATATGTGGCCCACCAGTACAAAATACACGTGCAATTTTACATTTCACCACAGGATGGCAGTAAACTTGTGGGCGAACTTTCGTGGTGCCGTTTTGCACGTGACCTGTTTTATGCCCATTTCTAAAATGGCAACTGGAAGTAAGAAAAGGAAAGTTGATAGCGAGGGCCGTCGTTTCCAGGACAAATGGAAATCTGAATATTTTTTCACTGAGTTTAGAAACAACTGCGTCTGCCTAATTTGCCAAGACACTGTGGCTGTGTTCAAGGAGTTCAATATAAAGAGGCAATACCAGATGAAACATGCTAATTACAACAAGCTAACTGGGAACGAACGCAATGAAAACTGGAAGCTGGTTTAACGGCACAGCAAGACTTTTTCACAAGAACCAGTGAGTTGAATAAAAATGCACAATGGCGCACCTGCCATGGTTGGCAAGCACAGTGGATTATCAACCCTTGTGTGTTACAAAGTAAGCGAAGAAGGAGGTAAAGCTATAAAACAAGTTCTATGTGCGAAACATCTGAAATATGATCACGTTATGAAACCGGTGATAAAGGCTATTAATTATATTCGCTCCAAAGCCCTGTGCCACCGCCAGTTTCAACAATTTCTACTGGATATCCACGCTGAATACGGAGATGTTGTGTATCACACTGATGTAAGATGGCTCAGTCGGGAGTCTGCACTGCAGCGTTTCTACTCAAGGCCAACTCACACCAGACGCGGAACGGAAGCGGAACGGTACCGCCGCGGTCACCGTAGCAAATAGAATCCAGTCTAGTCAATGAGAGCACTCACACCGGGCGCGGATCAGAAGCGTCCCAGAAGCGGCTCTCCGCGCCACGGCGCGAGCTTTCCGCAAGATTTCTATTTCTTCCGCGAGCCGCGGCTAAACCTCGTAAATTTCAACAGAGCACTGCGCACCAGACAGGAAATCCGACAGAGAATCAACATAATAAACTTCCGCCCCCTTTCAAAATAAAACACAATACTCAGTTCATGTAGCTTTTTACAACTTCACATCAACGTTACATCATGACCGGTGGCACCAGGTGATCAAAGATCGATCAAAGGGTCTCAACGAGAGACTAATTGTTGAAGTGGAACAACAAACAATCATTTATGACACAACAGATGCTTTTTATAATCTCCTCCACGTCGGAGAAACAATGTCAGCTGTTTGTTGTTGTTGTTTTCTTTATACACAGTTTATCGCGGGGTCTCGGGTATGTCCAGGATTCTCGCATGATCTCGTGATCTCGCGTGAATACGGCCGGCTCGCTCCGCTGCCGTTCCGCGGCTGATCCGCGTCCGGTGTGAGTTGACGCCGGGCAAAGTACCGTTCCGCTTCCGTTCCGTTTCCGTTCAGCTTCCGTTCCGCGTTCGGTGTGAGTCCCGTGTCACTCAAAGAGGAAATTGGACAATTCTTGGCAAAAAAGGGACAACCGATGCCAGAACTAACCGATCCTGTTTGGCTGGCTGATTTTGGATTTTTAGTTGACATAACCCGACATCTGAACGCCCTGAACACAAGCCTTCAGGGGCAAAATGCACTGATAAGCCAACTGTATTCACATATTAAAGCCTTTCGGACCAAGCTGCTACTTTTCCAAACCCACCTGTCACAAACGCAGCCCAATACCACACATTTTCAATCTTTGCAAGAAGTAATGACCGGTTTTCCAGCGCACAATATCAGTGCGCAAATGAGGAGGTATGCCGCAAACATCTCATCTCTGACTGAGGAGTTTCAACAGCGTTTCAGGGATTTTGCAACTATTGAAAAGGAGATCACGCTTTTTTCCTCTCCCATTTCCGTGGATCACAGTGACGTTCCAGCCCACCTGCAGTTGGAGCTCATTGAGCTGCAGTGTGACAAGGAGTGTCGCAGCCGGTACCAACAACTCCCTCTCGTCAACTTTTACCAGTAGCTTGTTTGGCTCGACATACTTGTGCGAAAAGACATTCTCAGTCATGAACATGAATAAGAACTGTGTGAGGACAAGACTAAGTGACTCCCACCCGTGTGACATCTTGCGCGTTAAAAGCTTTTGAGCCAGACCTGCCCCATTTACTGCAGTCGAGATCTCAGTGTCACCCTTCACATTAATGCAAACATGTTGTTTGTTGATTCCGATGAATAAAGTTTGAGCTAAATTTCATGAAAATCCTTTATTTTGCATTTAATATTTTTTTATTTTAACCTTTATTTATCCAAGTCAGGCAGTTATTAGATCTACCTAGCAGCTGACAGCATAGTAAAACAAAGTAAAATAAAAATAAATACAAAAAAGCATTCCCCTCGTCGGTAGCATGTAAAATTCATGCTGGCCCGTATGGCAATTTTTTTTACGTCAATGTGGCTCCTGAGCCAAAAAGTTTGGGCACCCCTGTTTTACATCCTCCACCCACTGCTCTGTGTCCTCCTGAGAGATGTTGAGCTCCTGCTTAAGATTTAGGAGATTGGCTGCTTCCAATTCTGCTCTCTGTGTTGCCTATTTTGAAGGTTTGAAAAAGAGAGATAAATACAAGAGCCCCAGGTGTAATTTCTCAAGAGATTAACAATTAATCAATAAATTAACAATTAATTGACAATAAATCAGATTAATAAACAACTGTTATTTACAAATAATTTTATAATTTTATTCCATCGTCATTGGTGATCTACCCCACAAAAAATATTGACAAACTATTTTATGTGTGTGCTGTTTGAGTATTTTGATACGACGACCCCGCCCGCCCCCGCTGAAGAAGTCAGCTGTAATGGGAAAAGACCTAAACTGAGTCTAGCAGAGCAGAGCTGTAACTGTGTAGTGGAAAAGGGCCATTGGTCTTTTTGGCAACAAAATCCTTGCTGGGCTTTAGCAAACGCTAACAGGTTTGTTTAGAGTGTGTGGGAAGAGTGTGATGGGAGGAAGGAGGCGGAAGTCACTACGGTAAACCAGCGCAGTCCAGATACATGAATGGGGGCTGTACTGTGTACCCTAGTTAAAGTAAAAAAAAAGAAAGAAAAAAAAAATCTATTTAATGTTTTCAACATCGTCCTAATTAAATAATTGTGATTACGATTTAAAAATCGATGAATCAAACAGGCCTATTAGATATATTAGAACACCTGACAAGCACCAGGAGAAAAGGGAAAGAGAGGAAGATTGAAATGCAACAAAGAGCTACAGGTGGGAAATCCAGGGCTGTTGCTGAGGATTCAGCTACAGTACATGGGTTTCACACTCTGCATAAATGGTGCCCTGTTTCGACATCCAACATAGACCCATAGACTTCTTACTTTGACAAATCTCTTTGCCAGTGTCTTGTGGAGACTCTCAACCTTTCGATGGTTCCATCCCATGGCAAGCACAGTTATCATATCAGCTCTTCCTGCAAAAAACAAACAGCCCGCCCCCCACCCCAGAAATTATAAAAATTAAAATAAATGTTATCATTTGATGCTATTTCCAAGCATACATTTTGCTTTTACCAACCTGACTTGGTCATGTACTTTGTAGTGAGAGCTGCTCTTGAGAGGAAGCTATTGACCTGTTCCACTTCCTCACCAATCGTACTTCCTGCACCTTCCTGGTTCCTTCCACCCCAACTCACCTATTCCAAAAACAGACAATAAGATTAAGACATTTGTATTAGAGTCATGCTTTCAGACCCAACCTATTTGGTTAAGTTCCTAGCCCCTTTGCTTGGTTAATGTGGGTTATTAGAGATGCTGTCAGTGCTGCCAACTGAACTCTAGCACAGATTAAAAACACCCACATTGAGACGAGATGGTTATCTTGGTCCTTTACCAAATGGACTCTGGAGAGATGCAGTATTAACTAGATCAGACATCAAGAACACATGAGCATGTTAGTGCTTATGATGCTATTGTACATGCTTAATATTTCTTCTGCTCAGTCGTCTGGGGGCAGCATGCCTTCTTTCACAAAGTGTGAAACAATGTAGGATTTTCAAGATGTTTCCTCAAAGTACATTCAGCATTCTGATGCTATACTGTTCAGATAATCATCATGGTTATAAGCAAATGACAACTGTGCTTTTGACACAGGTTAGCAATGTCTCTCAGAGATGTATACACTAGTCGTGAAAACAAGGCCTTGTTCCTGTGTTTACTTTCTTGCTCCTGGACACACCTGACCAGCCACACATGCATGGTGTGCACAAAGAACTGCACTTTAAAAGCATGTACTGTATATCTGTGGTCCTACAGGAAGCTAGACAACAAGAAATGCATAACACAATTACATATAATAATCCTAATTATTTCATGGATGTGAACTAACATTTCTGTGCTTGAAGAGATAAAAGTAAAGCTGGATTTCTAGTGAAGGAGAAAAGGTAAGAGACTTAAAATCAGTGTTGTGACACAAACATTTAACTTGCCACTGTACCTCACATTTGCCAGTGTGAGCCTTGGCATGCATTACAGAAAGAAAGGGCTTCATCTCTGTAAGGGATTGGAGTTCAGGCAACTTCTCTGCCATTTTCTCCATGTATGGCCAATACCTGTAGTAGAAAAACCACCACAGCATTTGAGGTTCATAATGGTAAGGACACAAAGCAGGACTTGCAGTGAAGAGATTGGTATTGGTAGTGTTTTCAACTTGAGTCTGTGTGTTCGTATGTCAAAAGAAAGATTTTGTCACCACAATATGAGTATGGTCTGACCAATGTAACAGAGCTCTGATAACCCATGCAATAATAACTCAGTAGTAATGGCCACCCCGGCGGAAGATATAGAGTTATGATGAGGCAACAGTGGTGACTACCTGCAAGTGATATCCATGCAAAAGAATGTCACATTTGCTGTTTCAGCCAACTCTTTCTGCAAGAAGAGTGGATAGGCGTAGATTTCTCCACGGTAGTGGTTCAAGCCTTGCAGCAATATACCATGTCTGCACACAGCTATTTCCAGCCCCTCCTCATCCACCTTTGCTCTGGATTTCTGGGATGTTTCTCGAGCTGGCGTAAATGTTGCCGGTCCACAAACATCATGGCCAGTCCTCTGGAAGTAGATGCAGTGTCCAAATATAGTGTTACAAGTAAAACTGGGACAAAAAATAAAGAAGAATTAGATGGTTAAAAACATCCTTACAACTGTCATCTGGCTTCGGATTTGGTCAACAAAGGCTGAAACTTTGGCATCCTGTGCAATGAAGAGTCCATCAAAGAGAGACGGTTCATCTGTCCTGATACATCAGAAAAAAAGTGTTTGACAACATAATCACACGTTCAAACATTTTATCATCTCTAGAATTTGTGAAAATGCTTATGACAGGAATTATATTTAAGTCTTTGCCAATCAAATTATATTACAGTCTCTATGTCACCTGTAGAAAAGAATCAATCTAGGTGAGAAGTTAAAAACTGTTGTGATGATGTGTAAAAGTGACATCCTTGAGGTTGTTGGGCATTGAACAAAATTATCTTAAGTCAGTGTTAGAACTTTTAAAAATCAGGGTAATGTTGAACATTCATCAGTTTTATATATTATGTTAAATTCAATGTACAATGAATCATGTCAATTGTACATATTTATAGGGGATCATAAATCACACTGTTTTCTGATTGTCTTTCTACAAGCACTTTCAAATTAAGAAAATAATTGAAATAACACAAAGATTTTTGAAACTGTATGTAAATGAAAAATTAAATGTACTGGCGGTGAGGTCCTGTATAGTCAATAGATCAATTACTAAAATGAGGAAGTGTTTCCACTGACCCTTTGGACTTCTTGAAACGATAATGTTTCCTGTTGCCATCTGCACATATGGCCAGCATGTCTGGTGTGCACGCTGGACATTTAAATGGTTCCACCTGGCACAGATCATCTTTCTTAAAATTGCAGAAGGCAAATTCTCGAAAGGCTCTGTGGAAGGTATCACCACAAATACTACCCATCTGGAGACAAGGATGGTAGTATTCTGGTTAATACAAGACTTTCATATTTGGAACGTAAAAAAACTTGGAAAGATAAACAGAGGTCTTACCCGTCCTGTGCTAAGGGATCTATGTTCAAGCATTCTCAGGAATGCTTGTTGGGATAATGCTGGGCTAGCCAACTTCATCTCTTCAAATGATGTGAACACATCAAACTTGAAAAGGAGTTGGCAGCTGGTGGTTGCTGGCCAGTATCTACATCCAAGTAGGTAATTTATCCCTGGGGTCCACTTGTAGTCACAAAGTGGGCAGCACACAACAGGCAGGCACAAGTTGTATGGGCCTGAAAACAAAACTACATTTACTATTTGACAAGTATATGTACAACACAGGATAAAAGGATAATAGTAAGATATGCGTGATAATATAATTCACCATTTGGTGGGATAGAACAAGTAAGAGGAAGTGATGACGCACCATTGATAGTCACCAAGACAGTCTGTTTACCAGGGACAATGGTGAAGTCTTGGTCTGTGCCGCAGGTGCAGACTTGTAGTGGTAGAGGTATAGGAAGCACACACACTGCAGTAAAGAAAATGTACAAAATTAGAAGTAATGTCTGCATTAGCCAAATATAGTCAAAACAGTCAAATGAAAAAGCAAAAAAAACAGTTAAAGCAAACTTATATGTGGCTTATTAAAAAGTCACATCTACTACATTCTTTTAACATACCTTGTTCAGCAAGTTGATGTTGACCACTTTGGTCTATCATCACTGAGGATGTGGGAGGAATGGGTTGGAAAAAACCATCAGTCATGGCTTCTCTGTCATGAAAGACATGTTTTTTGTGAACCGTGGAGTCACAAGCAGGACAGAGAAACTGAGTTCCCGAGGGAACACAGTCCAGGCAACGGACCACAGCGTCGGCAGTTTTGCATTTCTCACAGAATTTCTTTGTAACAGTCTCTGCAGCCAATTTGCAGTTCAAGAGCTCTGGCATTGCAGCTCTGAACCTTCTTTGAGCAGTCAACTGTCTTTGGGTCCATGCAGACATGGTAGGTGTCTCTTCCACTTCAGGTGAGGCAGGGACAGTGACCGAGGACAACAGGTCTCTTAATATCTGAAGACGTTGATCTAAATGAATAAAATAAAAAAGTCATTTTCTGCATGGTTTTGTCACTGCATGTGCATCAGACATATGGACACTACAGTACACTACAGTACAGTTGTAGTGGTACAATATTCAGATGATATTTAACATTTTAAAACTGACATAGTAATGTTGACTATGTAAGACGTCATAATTCAATATGCATACCAAGATTTGGGACCGCCGGAGGAATTTCATCTTCGTGTAGTTCCTCAACTCTTGGGAGCTCACGAGAGCCAGAAGGTTTAACTGTAAACACAAAATGTTGCGTTGTAAGGACTCTAACTGCTGACCAACAGCATTCAAAACTGTGAATAACTGTATAACTGTGTTATATTTTACTGACCTGATCGATTCTTCCTTACGTGTTGCGGTATGATGTTCCCATTCCGGTCCCGCTTCCTCCAGGTAACCTTGAAGCCTTCAGCCCCCTTTTGCTTCCTTTTCTTTGGGGGCTAAACGTAAAAAAAAACTGTGGTAAAATATTTGTCTTTATTGCGGCACACACACACACACATGCACTCTCACATGTTCAGCTCTAACCCTAACCCACACACACACACCCACAGATTTGTTTTCCTTAGAAAGGCAAATATAATAATAGAGAAACAACGTAGGAAAATTTTACGTTTCTAGCTTTGGCTTTTGCTTCCAACTCATCTGCCAAGGTTTTTCCCTTCTCCATCCACTCTTTCAATGACTCCATGACAAGGAAGGAAGAAAGGAAGGAAGGAAGAAATTCAGGAAAGTCAAGAACACAGACAGGAGAGAAAGTGAACAACGAGAGACAAAAGAAAAGCTATGTAAGAAGAAATTAATGATAGACAAAGAATTAGATATTAGTTCTTAAAAGAACTGTTGGTTTTAAATTGTTGCAAAGACAGTCAATAAAATGTGGAATGATGTTCAACCTGCAAGCAAACAAACAGACCAAAGGGAGCAAGGATTAAATATTTTTCTTGTTACCACTGAAATAAACATTTAGTTACATAACAAGTAAGTTATGACAAAGTTCAAAAGGAATTCGCTGTGTCTTCTTCACCATCACATCTCTGACAATACACTAATTAAACTCAACTTAACTTAAAAATGCCGCACATGCCAGAAATGCCATGTAGAGCCCTGCCCTCTCGCGGGACCCAAAGCAGTGCGGCGCGGGAAAAATTTTAAAGCTCATGGCGGGCACGGGCGGGAGCGGGAGTGCACAACACGGGAGCAGGCGCCAGTCCGCAAATTAAAAACGTGTATAAAATAAAATGTATAAATTATTCATTTATGTCTATCATATTTAATTTGCGCTGAATATTTTATTTGGCATTAAAAACATTTTAAGATGCCTAAATTTGCAGATGTGGTCTAATCTCGCGTAAGTTTCAGGACTGAAAATCGGGACTGAAAATTATATATTAATTATATTAATTCTTTGCAGGAGCGGGCGGGAGAGGGACTGCACAATGCAGTTGTTAAAAAAGGAACATAAACAAATAAAATTAAATACAGAATGTAAGTGACTTACCAGAGCCACAACGTTCAGCGATATGGCAGGAACACGCCCACTCTTGGTGCATCGTATTTTCATTGGTCATCAAGGTCATATGATGGTAAAGTTAACTTGAACTAGAGGTTTTCATATCCTGTCTCCAAAACAAAAGCATTGTCGCTGTCTCTAAGCTTTTATTTTGTAACCCGAAATGAGTTTACTTCGTACTGTCGCAGCTTGAGAGTTGTATAGCAACGTCGTAACCAAATTTTAAAATAGGTTAATTTGACAAATTGACCACGTATTTGCGATCTACGTTGTTACTTTCTCACCTGAAATGTTTTTGAAACTTAATAAAGTGACATATTAACGGTCGTAAAAAACGAAAAGAGTAGTCAGCCTTTTAGGGAGCTGCAGTTGCCGCTAGAGGTCGCTGCGGGCTGCGGCAGCTAAACGTAACACTGAGTCGTAATTCGGGTGCATGCATAACGACAACTGTGGTCGTTTGGCGGAGGAGGACAGTCTGAAACATTCAGTGGCGGTACCAGGAAGATGGGAGAGCGACTGCCTGCTATAAAGCCCTCATTCAGATTATGTCTATGGTAACACTGTAACATTAGAAGTTGTGCCTTAATAAATATTTGAAATAATATAAACAACAGTACTGTTTTTTGATATAGCACTTTGTTTTAGTCCATGCTGGACGGAGCCTTGGCCAGCCTTCGAAACGTACCACACGTTTAATGTCTTTACGTTCTTTGCAAAATGTCCCAATTCAAATCAGTAGGGGAGTAAACTGTTTGTGTTTCATGTTGTTTTGTTCAATCAACGATACAGAAAGCTCGGAAAAGAGTTATGAGTTAACGACCGGAAATTTCACTCAGCAGTACGTGAGTGCGCATGCGCGTCTACATCCAAAACACAGCGGTTGCTATGGTGATCGGTGCACGATCGGGTCCATGCAGCACCAGAAGTCGCATTAATGTTAATGTTAAGTATTTTATGTATTATTGGTTAGCTTGAAAAGAATAAATTCAGAGACTTATTATACTCTAAAATTATTGGTCTTACTTAAAAATGCACACATTTATTTGTATTCAGTGTTAAAAAAATATTAACTGTGACGCCAAGGACTTTGCAGATTGAGCCTCTGCAGTCAACTTCTATGTGCTCATATAATGTCCTCCAGCCCCTGCCCCTGAACTCCTCCACCTGGTACTTTTTGCGTTTCCTCTTGTTGGCTTCCTCGATCCACTCTTCCCAGGGAACCTAGTTCTGAAGCCTCAAATGTTATTATCGTGTATGATCGGAGGGATGTTGATGCAGCTATTTTCCCAGGTCAACCTGCAGCTGCCAATCGGGGGCTGTATGGAGGAGGCCTGTTCTTGTCTAGGACTGGCATAATGTGAAAAACTGAAACCACAAGTTGTTGTCAGGTGTTTGAGTAAATCATTACCAATAGTGTAAAATGTCCAATAGGTCATTTCTGACATTTTGGTTTATTTGTTTCAATGAAAAAACAGCACCTCCACAAAACACCAATGTGGGTATGTGACAGGGAGCATTCTTTGTTTTCAGAATATTGCGACTTCTAACCTCAACTATACTGTAACTATAGATTCTGGATGGATTATGCCTTTAATATATGCTAATAAAAAAAAATCAATTCTGAGTGATTAACAAGCAACTAAGCACAAAAATTCAGCTGATGGGTAAGAATGTACTCTTTTTTTATTTGATTTTCAGTTATACATACAAAATCACAAAAGCTCCAGACAGTAAGCAAACATACCAAAAAAAGAAGAAGAAAAAAAGAGAACAAAACATCCCAAAGGAAACACCAACTACAACACAGCAAACAAACAACAAAAAAGGACAACAACACCATAAAACACAAGAGCCGCCAAAAAGAGCAAAAAAAGGAGAAAAGAACAATGTACAGTGTCAAACAATTTACACAGGGTGTTAATTAAGGATGTTCTCCTTTGGCTCCCAGGAGTTTTTCCACTTTGCCCCACTGCAAGACAAATAGATTAGAACAGCGTAAGTTACTGTTACATGTTTAAAGTGGTCAAAAAAATTGAACCCAATTTATGAAGCTGAATGCAACAGCATATATCTGAAGATAACATGTTAAATTAGTGTAGCCAAGTTAGATAAAAAAGTGCATTATGGAACAGTTCTTGGTTCTTGGTTTGTGTCTGAACCTGAGTCTAATCCCACAAACTGGCGTGGCAAGTATGAATGTAGTACACAACTATGTAGCCAAGCACCTACAAGGTACAAACAAACAGCACTAATAAAACTTAAATAAAACTAAAGTTGTTTACTAACCTCAACAGTCCACAATGTCAAGCACAGCTGATTTCTTTTATGAAATATTACCAACTACAGCAACGTGGAGCTCAATGCTCTAAAGACAGTGGAGATGGTCCTGAGAGTGCAGCCAAATAGAAAACACTTTGCATCGCATGTCAGCTGCACATTTATGGAATTCATGTTTTTCCGGGTTGATATCATATTTGTCATCATTAGATGGAGCCTTGATGCGTACAGGTGTGACCGATCTCTAAAACCTTTCCCTCTTCAAATATTTCTCGCTGCTATCATTAAGGTACGTATTTCAAAGGTGTCCGTGTATAAGAGAGAGCAATATGAATTAAAATTGTAATTTCCAACATTGACAAGCACTATTAACTGTATGCACATTCCTACATTTAAACAGTCAGGAGCAGGTGTGTATTTGGTGAGTAGTTATGACGTAGTTATGAAAACGTCAGCGCTACTAAAAGATTGATGAATGGGGACACGGTTTACACACAAATCTGTGCTGCTCACGTTTCTGTGCTGCTCACGTTTCATGAATGAGACTGAGGTGTCTGAGCATAGGTGCATAGTTCCCTACTAACATTAGTATTTTTGACTACATATGGTTTAACATAAGATACTGTTTGGTCACAGTAGCTGTTACTTAGGTCATCTGGACTTTTGAGGTAATTTAGATAGAAGGTACTTCGGGTCCCAATGGTGTTTTTTCCTGTGTCTATCTCCATTTCACAAGGTTGAGGAAGAGATCAGGTCCAGAGATCAAAGAGCCATTTGTTGGGGTATCCTGTCCTGGGAGAGGAGTCCTCCTCGTTCTTTCTCGGGCCTTTATGACACCAGGGCCATTTGTTGGGGCATCCCAGGAGAAGAGGCTCTCTCACTTTCTCTGGCCTTTTATGACACAAGAGTTATAACATTGTTTTATTCTGAATGCATGTTCTCCTCCATGGTATAATAAGAGCTTGCCCTGTATAGTTCGAGAGAGTCTTTCATCATTCGGCCAGGAGCTCTCCAAGTAACGTTTTACTTGTACGGTACTGAACTTGTTGTAATAAACTTGTTATACAACTAAGACGGTGTCGGCGGAACTTCTCTTCAAACATCAGCATCACCACCGAAAATACACTACAAGACCCAGTGAACGCATCACTGAACTGCACCCTCGCAATGAGAGTCTCTGCCTCCAGATTCGCGAGTGATTCTGAGATTCACCGACCAAACAACAGTTCCCCTGCACAGACACAAGACACAACACTACCCTGGATACTAAACTGTATTTATAGGGAATATAGATATACTGCATACATATTTTTATTTCAAGTCCAAAGTTATTTAACTCTGTCACCTGCTTCACAATGAAGCTTGCCTATCACTGATCAACTTACAGTTTAAGTTAAGGAGGGCATTTTTAGAATTTGTTAGTTTTCCTCCTCCAGCCCACTCATCAACAACAGTCAACTTAGGATACCATACATACCATCCAAAGCAAGGATGCCACTGCACCAACACCTCTGCACAGCCCTTAAAATTAGAGAAAGATATTATAAAAAAATAAACAGATGTCTTTTATTTTCTTTAGATGTCAATGTGCATGGCTAATATACCTGCTACTGTAAATACAAGCTTTCCTCTTAATAAAATCACATAGTTAAGTGAATTTATAGTCAGTGGAAGTAACAGAGGAGTTTTTGTGATTTGATTTTTGTTTGTGCAGTCTGGCTAAAGAATGGACAACCTGTCTGATAAACTAAGCTTAGGACACATGGTCGTCAAGAGGTGCAGTTAAGCACAATGATAGGACAGTTCCACAAGCAGTAGTCTGGTTGTCCACCGCTCAAGCAAATTTCTCTCCACACCAACCAATCTTTCAACCACACACAGAGCTAATTCAACTAATATCATTATGTGTAATTTTAGTTTTGTTTTAGTTGTTGTTGTTGTTTTTGTACCTATCCACAATATCTTCTAATACTGAAGTCATGAGAACTTTGCCTTCTATGATTGTTTGTAGGGAGATTGCCCTGTTTAAAGCCTATACACGTCTGAGTGGTTATCTGCAGTAAAATTGCAGCATCAACAAGGTCTATGATGCCACAAACTTGCTGGTAAGTTTTTTTTTTTTTCAAATGTTTGTTATTCCATATCAGTTTCATCTAATACTACGCCATAGCTTTGCAAACAACAACTTGAAACCTTAAAAAGTCTGCAACGTACTGTTTACACTGTGGCACAGAGTTGAGACTAGTTTGTGTGACGTTACATAAAGTGTGTCTTTTCCATACCAACAGTTGCGTTATAAGGAAACACCTCTGCGTGGAAGAGCACAACAACCACTGTGTGCCGTTGATTTGTGTTATTACGTAGTTGTGTAGGCTAGCCCAACTGTTCCTGACCAGTACACACTGTCCCCATGTGGTGTCCCAAGCATGCACTCTGTGCAGAGTGGTTGCAAAGTTTGAGACCTTTATACTTAAGACTACTACCATCCAGGGACACATAAAACTCTTTGTATTGTTATGTCTGCATGCAGTTCAAAAAGAGCAAGGGAGCTGGATCGAAAAGATTGTAGTTATCCCAATAATAAATTATCTCTGTGCAAAAGGCATTTTTTAACACATAGAGAGCTGGGAGGATACAGAGCAAACCAGTGGCTTGTTGAAAAAACCCCACTGAAAATATATATATAATTTTAAGATCACTTTTAGACAAGAAAGCAAGCAGTAATTGTCTGTGTGCAAAGTAACACAGTTAGTACGGTGTAATGTATAATGAAATTGTAACTATGCAATCACAACAAAACAATAGTAATAGTAAAGACTTTGAATAGACAGTACAGTAGTATCTGGATCTAGATCTCACTATCTATTAACTTGAAACTAATTTAATTGCCCATAAACACAGTTACTATATTATTGCTTTTCATCAATTCAAATTCAAAGTTCTTAACTACTTAAGGTGTTAGTCACAGAAAGTATGTAACTGTATGCAAGATTAATTCAATCAACTTGGCGGTTTAAAGGCAAAAACTTTTAGAAAAAAGTTATTAGAAGTGGAATTTTGAGGTCCATATTTGATGCCAAGCATATTGTGTTTTGGAGCAGGAGCAGCACTTTCAGTACAGATACATTGAAGCCTGTTATTATTTTTGACTTGGATTTCAATAAATTTTAATGTATTTCAAATGTGTACTTCATTTTGCCATTGATAACATTCAGAAACATTTTATTTGCAGCAGTAGCTACTTCATGCTAACCTTTAATGAGTTGCTGATCTGTCTAGATACCAAAGCATAAATGTCAACCTTTCTGTACTCTATATTGATGTAATCCAAAGAATCGTATAATTTTGTCTACTTTGTTCCAGCTCCACAAGTGGAACCTTTTAGAGAGTCACCCTGTCCTGTTCCTCTCCAAAAAAACAAAAAATGGTATTGTGGCAGAGTTCCTCTGTCCATGGGACATCGAGGCAGAGGCGGAGGAGGTAGAGGATTCCCTTGCAACAATGCAACAGATCTATGAAAAACTTCTTAATGGTAATGTATATAAACGGGCAATAACCAGTTCCACCAGAATTTCACGAGTTTTTTTTGTGATTTTTGCGGTCAAAATGACTGATGGAGAGGGACAGGCTCACTTAAACCCATGGGTCAGGAGCGGGGGCCGTGCACCCACCACCCAACCCTCTCCTCTCCCCGCCTGCCTGGCGCACGTGTGACTGACTTATGCAGGCCACGACAGGGGCACTCCCTCCCCAGCAGGCCGTGTTATGGGGCCCACGAGTGGGGGTGGAGGAGGCAGAGAGAGTAAATCGTGTGGGTGGGGAACGGCATCCCCAAAGTCTGCACTTGAGGGGACGAGGCTGCCAAAGAGCCTGTGACTGCCCCAGCCGACTCTCAGACAAGCATAGCAGAGCCGTGTATTTGATCTATGCTGGAAAGGAGTAGGATAAAAGAACTGCATTTTTGATTAATTTTGAACTCTTTCAGAGAAACTGCCTGTTCAGCTGTGTTTAGATGTCTGTCAATAACCCATTACCATCTTTTTATTCATTTCAGAATGTCCCATTCATGAAGGCTTAGGCAGTTTCCCCTACAAAAAAATAATGAGGCAAAGAATCAGGGAGGTGTGTTTCAAGGCAGATTTGAAATGACTGATAATGAAAATATCTGTGTAACCATAAATTTAGATGTTTTGTTATAGCCAGGACATATTACAGGTGGAGGTTTAATGAAGTGCTGCTTCCATTTCCTTTCAACACCTATGTTAATTGATTGGAATGTTCACACAACGCTTGCCTGCTCACAGTCTTGTGCTGTGAGTGTATCTGGCAAGATAGCACATGTATGATAAACAATAACAAGAAATAATGCAATATTTATGATAAGTGATGAAATATATCTATCATTCTTGTTGATTTTTGACTTTCCTTTCTGTTTCCCAGCTGTTATTCTGTTACTGCAGATAACCACTCAGACGTGTATAGGCTTTAAACAGGGCAATCTCCCTACAAACAATCATAGAAGGCAAAGTTCTCATGACTTCAGTATTAGAAGATATTGTGGATAGGTACAAAAACAACAACAACAACTAAACAACAACTAAAATTACATAATGATATTATGTGAATTAGCTCTGTGTGTGGTTAGAAAGATTGGTTGGTGTGGAGAAATTTGCTTGAGCGGTGGACAACCAGACTACTGCTTGTGTGAACTGTCCTATCATTGTGCTTAACTGCACCTCTTGACGACCATGTGTCCTAAGCTTAGTTTATCAGACAGGTTGTCCATTCTTTAGCCAGACTGCACAAACAAAAATCAAATCACAACACTCCTCTGTTACTTCCACTGACTATAAATGCACTTAACTATGTGATTTTATTAAGAGGAAGGCTTGTATTTACAGTAGCAGGTATATTAGCCAATGCACATTGACATCATAAAGAAAATAAAAGAACATCTGTTTATTTTTTTATAATATCTTTCTCTATATTTTAAGGGCTGTGCAGAGGTGTTGGTGCAGTGGCATCCTTGCTTTGGATGGTATGTATGGTATCCTAAGTTGACTGTTGTTGATGAGTGGGCTGGAGGAGGAAAACTAACAAATTCTAAAAATGCCCTCCTTAACTTAAACTGTAAGTTGATCAGTGATAGGCAAGCTTCATTGTGAAGCAGGTGACAGAGTTAAATAACATTTGGACTTGAAATAAAAATATAGTATGTAGTATATCTATATTCCATATAAATACAGTTTAGTATCCAGGGTAGTGTTGTGTCTTGTGTCTGTGCAGGGGAACTGTTGTTTGGTCGGTGAATCTCAGAATCACTCGCGAATCTGGAGGCAGAGACTCTCATTGCGAGGGTGCAGTTCAGTGATGCGTTCACTGGGTCTCATTCATGAAACGTGAGCAGCACAGAAACGTGAGCAGCACAGATTTGTGTGTAAACCGTGTCCCCATTCATCAATCTTTTAGTAGCGCTGACGTTTTCATAACTACGTCATAAACACTCACCAAATACACACCTGCTCCTGACTGTTTAAATGTAGGAATGTGCATACAGTTAATAGTGCTTGTCAATGTTGGAAATTACAATTTTAATTCGTATTGCTCTCTCTTATACACGGACACCTTTGAAATACGTACCTTAATGATAGCAGCGAGAAATATTTGAAGAGGGAAAGGTTTTAGAGATCGGTCACACCTGTACGCATCAAGGCTCCATCTAATGATGACAAATATGATATCAACCCGGAAAAACATTAATTCCATATATGTGCAGCTGACATGCGATGCAAAGTGTTTTCTGTTTGGCTGCACTCTCAGGACCATCTCCACTGTCTTTAGAGCATTGAGCTCCACGTTGCTGTAGTTGGTAATATTTCATAAGAAATCAGCTGTGCTTGACATTGTGACTGTTGAGGTTAGTAAACAACTTTAGTGGTTTATTTAAGTTTTATTAGTGCTGTTTGTTGTACCTTGTAGGTGCTGGCTACATAGTTGTGTACTACATTCATACTTGCCACGCCAGTTTGTGGGATAGACTCAGGTTCAGACACAAACCAAGAACCAAGAACTGTTCCATAATGCACTTTTTTATCTAACTTGGCTACACTAATTTAACATGTTATCTTCAGATATATGCTGTTGCATACAGCTTCATAAATTGGGTTCAATTTTTTTGACCACCTTTAAACAATGTAACAGTAATACTTAATGCTGTTCTAATCTATTTGTCTTGCAGTCGGGCAACGTGGAAAAACTCCTGGGAGCCAAAGGAGAACATCCTAAATTAACACCCTGTGAAATTGTTTGACACTGTAAATGTTCTTTTCTCCTTTTTTTGCTCTTTTTGAGCGGCTCTTGTGTTCTCTTTCATAAATATTCGTTCGATGTCTCACTATGGGATGCATGCCCCTGCTGCAGACCTCAGAAGCATTAATCTCATTACGCCAACCGATTGGCTGGTGAAACGTGTCCGTCCGTCCCGGTAGTACCACCTACCTTAAATAGCCTATGCGGACGGCACCACGTCATTCAAACACCTCTTCTCACTCGGAGCGTATCTCGCGTCCTTGGCTAGCTAGCTACTGTCCACAGACAGATCTTATTTAGCTCTGTCGCCGGGGCTACCTAGTTGGAGATTTTCTGCTTTCGGGTCACACCAGATCGAACTCAGTGCTTCCTCGCCCCACCACGGCCAGGTCAGCACTGTTCTCGACGCCTCACCACGGCTGTTCGAGTGAGTCCGAGTGTAGCACACCAGCTAATTTCTTGGTTCTAAAAAGTTAGCACACAGCTAACTCCTCGACGCCTCACCACGCTGTTCGAGTACTGAGCATTAGCACCAGCTAATTTCTTCGGTTTCTAAAAAGTTAGCACACAGTTAACTTCCTCGACTCCTTGCCTGCACACCAGCTCGCAAAGGAATGGAGGCTAAAACCCCTCACAACCAGAGGGCATGGAGACTCGGGGGGCCCGTCCCTGTCGCTGTGGAACAAGATATCGAGCAGAGATCCACACCAGGTCTGCCGAGCTGCCTGGGGCTGCAACATGCCCGGCTAGCTATCGAAGTCCCCGCTCGTGTCAACACTGTGCGGTGTTTCACGAACAAGAGTCTCCGCAGACGGCTAGCCCACCGGCTAGCTTGTCTGGACATGACCCCTATCTCCCTTCAGACGGCGCCGCCGTCGAGGATGAAGAGGAGAAGGGGGCTGTTGAGGTGGTGGAACCGGAGGCTAGCGCCAGCTGGGGCTCCCAGCTTGACCTGGCCGTGGACCCCCCGCATGAGGAAGACGTCCTGGTACTGGACTATGGGGAAGATGAAGTTGACGCCTCGGGCCTCCTCATATCAGAGGATGAGGACGAGGACGACATCTTCATGACGCCGGCCCGGGCTACCCAGCCCGCGGCCTCCGCGCCTCTCGGGATGGAGATGAGGGCAGCACACCAGCTTTCTCCTCCCCTAGCTCGGACATGCTCGACGTGTGCAAACGCGCTGCTGCCCGGCAGCCATCCCTTGGCCCGCTGTCGTAGCTGAGCCCACCAGGTCCCGCTACGAGGGAAGAAATTGCCCTTGGCCAAGAGCGCGACGAAGCAACTTCTCCCCATCTTCCCAGAGCTGCTTGATGAGGTGGTGCGCTCATGGAGAGACCCGCCCCTAAGGCAGGAGCCCGATCCCCGGGGCCGCATCCTCGACTGTGAGCGATGAGAGCCTGGGTCTGCTCCGCATGCCTCCGATGGAGCCACTCGTTGCGGCCCACCTTCACCCCGCGGCCGTCAGCGGTGTCCTCCCCAGGAGCCCCAGTCTGCCGTCCAAGTCGGACCGTTTTCAGTCGGCCCTGACTGAAAAGGCGTATAAGACGGTGGCGCTTTCGGCAGAGCGCTCAACGTCCCTCCCTGCTCACGGCTTATCAGGCTGAGTTATGTGAGGATTTTGTGCAAACTCAGACCCAGCTGCGTGGGAGGAGATACCGGCATCACCGACCTGTGTCTCCGTGTCCAAGCTGCGGCGGTCCAGGCCACGGGAAAAGCGATGGGGATCATGGTTCTGCAGGAACGAGCGTGGTGGCTCAACCCTCGCCAACCTTCAGAACAGAGAGAAGGAAGACGTCCTGGACATGCCCATTGTCCGGAGGGGATTTTTGGCTCCGCGTTGGACTCGATGCAACGGTGTGTGAAGCCAAAAAGAAGGAGGACGAAGCTCTCCGGCTGTGCCTCCCTCGAAAGCCCCCGCTCCCTCTCCACCTGCCACGCGCAAAAGCTTGCGCAGACGGCCGCCCAGGTTTCGCAGTTT